>NC_092504.1:111421495-111596495 GCF_047511675.1 Marmota flaviventris | reverse complement strand
AATAGAAGTCCACAGCCTTCTGTCTCTATTGTTCTCACTTTCTGCATTCACTGTGGAATGTAACTGTACATGAAATATGATGAGTGAAGGCAGAGGAAGAGAATAAGCATGTGGTACTATAGCATGGGATTAAACCAACAACACTTTGCTTACTTTGTGCCAGGTATTGTGCTAGGGTGACTGACGAAGGAATACAAAGAACTTTGGGGCACAGCTCTGTTTCCAAAGGATGGGGCTTCTGCAAACTGATCTCCTCTGGAAAGGTAGTAGTAGTGGCACACAAGAAGTTCATTTCCATTGGGGAGATCAAATTGGAAAGCTTTCCTATTTAGGTTTCAGACGGGATTTTGGAGCTGTGGAGAACAAGAATTGGAAGGGGGGGGGAAGAATGATTCAAGGTACAGAAACAGGAAAGCAATAGGTAGGTGTGAGGATTCATGGCTGGTGAGGTAACAAAGATTGGGCCCAGATAAAAGAGGAAAGAGAGAAAGGAATTTACATTAAGGAAGGCTTTCATTCTGTGCTGGGCCCTCAGGCACAACTCATAGAGAATCTGAAGAATTGGAAAAGTAAATTGATCAATAACTTCAATAGTTAATTTTGGAAATTTAGATTAGGACGCTACTTTAATTGAAGAAAACTATGTGCCCCAATATATTCATTATCTCATTATGCGGTAATTCAAAATGCACCAGAATGGCCCATTCATTTATGAAATAGTGTTGATTTATTAAAATGAATATTATCAGCACCATGTCAGAATATGGAAATATTTATGATGTAATGATTTATGAAAAAGGAGAGTAAACAATTATAATTGTTAAAAATCAGCATATGCATTAGTAACTATAGGAGAGTAAAGTAGAAAATGACAATTGTATTGGTTGGGCTTTTTTTTTTCATTTAAATTAAACTTTAACTGACACATAAAAATGTAGAAATTGTACATATTAATAGAATAACAATATTTTGATACATGTGTACGTTGCATGTTTAAATCAGGGTAAGCATTTATCTCCTCAAACATTTGTCATTTCCTTTTTGGAGGGGCTACCAGGAATTGAACTCAGGGGCACTTGCCCACTGAGCTACATTTTTTGTGTGTTTTATTTAGAGACAGGGTTCACTGAGTTGCTTAGCACCTCACTTTTGCTGAGGCTGGCTTTGAATTCGTAATTCTCCTGTCTCAGCCTCCTGAGCTGCTGGGATTACAGGCATGTGCCACTACCCCGGCTCAATATTTGTCATTTCTTTATGACAGAAACTTTAAGATTCCTTTCTTCTAGCTTTTTGATGTGTGCAATTTGTTATTTGTTATCTATGTTCTCTGTCCTGTGCAAGAGTACCTGAGAGCTTCTTGTTTTTGTTTTTTGGTAGTGGGGATTGAACCAAGGCTGCTTAACCACTGAGCCACTTCCCAGCCATTTTTATATTTTATTTAGAAACAGTGTCTTGCTAAGTTGCTTAGCACCTTGCTAAATTGCTGAAGCTGGCTTTGAACTCACAATCCTCCTACCTCAGCTTCCCAAACCATTGAGATTACAGGAGGATGCCACTGTGCAGCTCTTGTTTCTATATAACTTAATGCTTGTTTTTTTTTTCTTTAATTCTTATTAATGTGTTCTGGACATTTTCTAGTGGCATTATTTTCTAAATGCCATGGTTGCAGGCAGAAGTAAATAGGGTGAACAGAAACAGAAACCCATTACTAAGAGCAATACTAGACAACATAACTGATGGTTTTATGCTAAGTTACTAGAAAAACAATACAGTTTTTTCCTTTGCTCTATTTTACCCTTGATCATGGAGTATTCATACTGTTAAACCAGAAGTATTTGATATTGAATAAAGGGAAGATGTGGAATTTCTTTATTCCTTTTTAAAAACATAAATCCCCACCAGGTGTGGTGGTGCATGCCTGTAATCCCAGAGGCTCAGGAGACTGAGACAGGAGGATGGAGTTCAAAGCCAGCTCAGCAAAAGTGAGGTGCTAAGCAACTCAATGAGACCCTGTCTCTAAATAAGATACAAAATAGGGCTGGGAATGTGGCTCAGTGGCCGAGTGCTCCTGGGTTTAGTCCCTGGTACAACCCCCCCCCACCAAAAAAAAAACAAAAACATATATATATATATATATATATATATATATATATATATATACACACACATACACATATATGTCATATTTATAATAAAGAAAACATTTGCTTTATGTATTTTTTAAATTATGTATGTCTTCATCTGTCTGAATAGGTTTAAGAGCAGCTCTACCTAAAAGCAAAGAAATGGATAAGAGTGTTAAGGTCTCTTTTGGTTTTACAATCTATGACTATGGTTCTAGAAATGCACAGCTATTACAGTATAAAGAAAATAAACCACTACAAAGAAAATAATGGAAACATGGTAAAGTGGTGTATTTTTGTTAAAAGCATAATTATAATATAGAGAACAATACGCCTTTTTTATTTTAACTGGCACATTTATAAAAATGCAACAATACAGGAATGATTGAAATAATAACTTGAATAATATTTTACAAAGCATTTTCATACCCATTATCTTTACAGTTTTACATAAAGTAAAATACTGATCCACAAATTGCTGATAATACCCTTAATTTGCCTTCCCACTTTAATTGGAGGATAATCATTACAACAAAAATATAGTAGCAAAAAAAGTCTAAGTGCAAATGCCATTGTGATAGGTACTTTGCAAAATAATAGATCTTGAACATAGATACAGTCTGAGTTTATGCTCTAAAATGGAAGGTATAAATGTAGACATAAAGAACAGCTTGATAAAATGAAAAAAGAAAAAAAGACAATAGCATGAATTGAAGTTTGTTACCAGTAGATGCATGTGAGATGCAGATACAATACAAGGTGACAGACAGGTCCCTGTGTAGTAGAAGCCTATCAAAGCCTATCAAAGTCTACTGTTGGTCACAAATGACAGAAAGCCAAGTTTGCTGAGGTTCCATATCCTAAATATGTGTATGTGAATCTAGGAGTGATAAAATACAGAGTCAAATAACTTTCTGCTATAGACAAATATAGACTTTGATAGGAGTTGATTTTAAAAAGTCAATGAGTTTTGCAAAACCATCCATGGGGTATTGGAAGGGAGAAAATGTTGAGCAGGGAGGAAAGACCATCACAGGATTGGTTGTTAAGACATGGCAAACTGGCTCCTAAAAGATGGGACAAGGGAATTGGTGTATCACGCACCTGTAATCCCAGTGACTTAGGAGGCTGAGGCAGGAGAATTACAAGTTTGAGACTAGCCTTGACAATTTAGCATAATATTCAGCAACTTAGCAAGACCCTGTCTCAAGACAAAAATTAAAAAGACTCAGGGTGTCACTCAGTGGTAAAGTGCCCCTGGGTTCAGTTTCCTGGTACCAAAAAATAAATAAAATAAAATAAACAAAAATATTAAAACACAAGTGCACACATACTAGATAGGACAAGGGGCTGCAGTAGTATAGTCTTTCCCCGTGAGAGCCATGTAGAAGCTGAGGGAACTGTGCTCAGCTCTAGGAGCTGATCCTAGAGATTCTTTTGGGTAAGAGAGGCACCGTGGCTAGGCATGAAAGTCGTGTGACTAAGGTGAAGCAGCAGGGGTCCCATTAGGTGAATCCTGCCCTGGGCAGGATGTTCAAACTTTAGGCAAGCCTAACTGTGGACCACCACAAGGCACCAGCCATTAAGGGGAGGGGGCAAACTAATTTCCTGTAGGAATCTAATATATTTTGAAGTTTCCAAAACAGATTTCCAGTATTATCAGCCAGGTCCGATTAAGAAAATGAACTCAGGAGTGAAAGACTTGGTGAGGAGTCCAATCACCAGGATGAGACAGAGCAGGAAGCCAATTCAGAGACCTAACGAGGAGAGGAGGGATGCGGCTCCCCAGTCAGTCTGAAGTTAATACTGAGCTCTAGATGGGGATCTTTGGACTTGCTGCCAACATCAGGAACTAAAGCAGAGCTAAGCCCAGAGTGATGTCCATGGCCCCAGCTGCTTTGGTGGATCCACTATCATTGGAGCCAGAACCAGAAGCCTGAAAGTTAGAAATGGAGAGCAAACAGGAATAACCATATTATCCCAGACATTGGATGTAGGTCAGTGCTATAGTTGGATCTGAAATGTTCCCCCAAAAAAACATGTTTTAAAGGCTTGTTCTCCAGTGCAGTACTATAGGGAGGTGGTGGAACCTTTAAGAGGAAGGGTCTAGGGGGAGGTCTTATGTCATTGGAAGGTACCTTTGAAGAGGATTGTGGGATGGTGGTCTCTTTCTCTCTGTCTTGGGCTCTCTGTCTGCTGTGCAATTAGCAGCTTTTGCCACACATGTTCTGCCCTGACGTACTGTTTCACCATGAGCCCCAAAGCAACAGGGCAAATAGACCATGGACTGAAACCTCTGAAATGTATTATTCAAATTTATTATTTCAAATAAATAATAGACCTTTCTCCTTTTCAAATGTATTATCCCAGGTATTTGTTAATGTAATGGAAAACTGACTGACATCGTCAGCCAAATGGTGGCTTGAACAAGGAATGGTAGGCAAAGATAGTGTAGTCCAGAAAGATAAAGCATCTTTTGTGGAAGAGACGGTTAACACTTAAAATTTTTGGAGACTTTGTTGCAGGCAGAAGAAAGATGAAGACCACACTGTCATCCTGGGATTTGATCCTGTGCAAAGTGAACCAAGACATTCCCCTTCATAGAGTGGCATTAAGCATATGTTACATCTGAATACTGACTATAGGTGACAAGTTGGAGGGAAAGAAATATTGAAAACAACCACAAAAGAGACTGGTACCCTGAAGTTGGGCCTCTGCTAGGAGAATCTCAGCACCCTCGCCTCACATGCCCTCAACTGTGAGAGCTAGACCCGGACTGTATTTTCCTTTTCTCTCTCCATCATAACCCTCAGGTCCAGAGCCCAGAGGCCTCAGCCCTTCTTCCAGAGCACACAGACACTTGCCTCATCCTGAAACCAGGGACGCTGCTGGCCCTTGGTTGCATCCTGGTATATTGGTCAATTTTTGTCACTGTGATCAAGATATCTGATAAGAAGGGAAATATTTTAGAGGAAGAAAAGGTTATTTTGGTCTCATGGTCTTCAAAGTTCAGTTGATGATTGGCCAATTCCATTGTTCTAGGCCTGAAGTGAGGTAGAACATCATGGAAGAAGAGCATGGTAGAGGAAAGCTTCTCAGATCATCCAGGAAACAGAAAGAGAGAAGAAGGGACCAGATATAGTCCAGGCCAAAACCCACCTTCCTTCAGTTACCACCCACTAGTCCATTTAAATAATTAATCTAGCAAATGGATTAATCCACTGATGAAGTTACAGCTCTCATAATATAATCTTTCCTCCACTGACCATTTCTATATTATCTAACAAATGAGCTCTTTGGGTACATTTTTAGATCCAAATCAAAACACCTGGGAGCCAGCTTTATGGTGGGCAGGAAAAGATGTGGTAAAAGGTCCTCCATTTGTCCCTTTAACTAAAGTAATGGTTTACTTTAAAGTAATGGTTTACTGTGTCAGTTCTATCGTTTCAAGCAAACCTTGAAATGATAGAACTGACACAGCAGGATCACCATGGAAACTGAGGGCATTGCTCTGGGAAAATTGCAAATGTCTTATCCTTGATGGGACAGGATGACCTTGTCAAGTGATGGAGTCGATATCAGCAGCTTCCCATATTGGTGGTAGAGAGGTTGGCGGTGACCACAGAAACCAGAGCAGCCCTTGTCAGCCAGAGCAGAAGGTGGCAAGACTGGCATGTGCAGAGAGATCTGAACCTCAGTGAAATAGAACTGGCTGCCAAGAAGAAACAGGTCTAGCCTGGCATAGTGTCATATGCGTGTAAACCCAGTGACTTAAGAGGCTGAGGCAGGAGGATCACAATAAGAGAGCAGCTCAACAATTTAAAAACACCCTGTCTCAAAATAAAAAATAAAAAGATCTGGGGGGTGACACTCAGTGCTAAAACACCTCTGGGTTCAATCTCCAGCACTCCCTTACATGCACACACAAAGAGAGAGAGAAAGACAGGTCTACCTAGAGACCCTGCCAGAGGAGAGAAGGAGGCTGATGTTCCACTGTGAGAAGCTAAACCAGAGTCCATTTTCACTATCTTTGAAGCATCTTCATATGATGCTTAACAAAGGAGATACATTCTGAGAAATGCATCATTAGCTGATTTTCATTGTGTGAACATCTTAGAATGTACTTGCACAAACCTAGATGACATATCCTGATAGACACCTAGGCAAAATGGTCTAGTCTATTTTTATGTATTTATTTTTTTACTTTTTGTTGTTGTTATTAAAAACTAAGACACACATATTTGCCTAAGCTTAGCCAGGATCAGAATCCTCAATAATACCATCTTCCAACTCTACATCCTGTCCTCTGGAAGATCTTCAGGGCCAGTCACATGCATGGAGCTGTCGTTTACCACAATGGCAATGCTTTCTTCTGGAAGATCTCCTGAAGGATCTGCCTGAGGCTATTTTACAGCAACTTTTTTTTTCTAATAAGAGGGACAATAAATACAAAAAACAGAAACAGTCATTTATCATCATCCTCAAGAGTCATATATTATACATAATTGTATGTACTCTAATTTTACATGACTGGTAGCACAGTAGGTTTGTTTATAGCAGCATCACCACAAACATGCAAGTAATGCATTGTGCTAGGACATTATGACACACCTATGATGTCACTAGGCTATAGGAATTTTTCAGCTCGATTATAATCTTGTGGGATCATTGTATGTGCAGTTCACCATTGATGGAAAAAATATTATGCATCACATGATCAGTTCTTTCTCCCTCATTCTTTATGGTACTGGAGATTCAACTCAGGGCTTTGTGTATGCTAAGCAAATGCTCTGCCTCTGAGTTATATCCCCCCTCCCCACTGTCCCCTGCCAAACTGCTATAGCCCAGAAATAAAGGTTTGCATGGGTTTCTACCTAAGAAAATTGGCCCTAGATCCCATATTAATTGCTTTAGTATTTGTCCTTTATTATTAATATGAAGATTTATTTTTAAAACCTACCATATGCTAATCATTATGATAGGATACGGTATTTACATATGTGTAAAACAATGTAACTATTCCCCAATCTTAGGAAGATTGACTGCGGTCTGTCTGGAACCCAGATCTAGTGCCTAATTTCCAAACCCCAGCTTCCCCCACGTTCCTGCTCTTTTTTTCTCGATTTACTCTGTAAAGTGTGGCATCTCAATTCCTTGCTGCTTTACTCCTCTTGACTAGTCTTGAAAACTGCTTGTGACCCACTGTCTATGTTATTGCTCCATTTGTCTTTAGTTCATTCAGGCTGGTTGCATTTTAAAATGGTCCATACCCCCCAAAACAGTTGATAAAAATGTATCAAGGCATTATTACCATTTGGTTTAAGTTTAGCTCTATCTATGACTCAATCCCACAAATATAATTACAGAATAAGAAGTAAGGGTAGCTTTGCAATGCAAAGCTCCCATGCTTTTGTGTTAGAGACCAACAACAACAACAAAAAAAAAAAAACCAGAGCAAAACTAGGAGGTTTACAAGCTGTAATGAAAGCTTCACTGGCTCAGGAGGTTATTTGGCTTCATTGTGTTCTAAAAATAAATAGAGAGGGTGGTATTTTCCTTGTGTGTGTGTGTGTGTGTGTTTAATTGAAGTTTATTCCTCAAGCTTTAGATTCCAGTGGCTTATTTAGGTACTTACAGGGGTAATGTCAAAAGAGTGTTAACTTTGATAACTATGTATTATTAATGAGTTGATGAATAAGTAATGAATAGCAAGATGAACAATGAATGTTTTTGAATCAACAAAATTGGCTTGAGTAGCGGTTTAGAATAGTGATTGATGCTGGGGTGGGGGTGGGTCACTGGTTTGCATTCTTCTTATTTTATGGGGGCAAAAGAATCATGTGGAACCAGAAAACTGTATTAGATTATTTAAAAGTGCTTCAAAAGAATGGTCAGTAAAATATTTCTAAAAAGAAACTTATATGGAAACAAAAGCCATTTATCAGTAGCTCAATTGCAGTTCTCTCTCAATGTCCATTTTAGCATTTAAAAGAAATGTCTCCATTTCTTCCACCTTATCTGGTTTAGGAAACTAGCAAGCCAAGAAGGGCTAGAAAAATTACTAAGGGAATTCACTTATCCAATATTGGTAATTTTCTTGGAATTCTTCATTGTTTCTTGTTTGAAAGAAATACAAATGCATATGTTTGTCTTCTTAATGTTACTTAAAAAATAGTGACTGACAAGATTGTATAAAAATTATCAGTCACTTTTCATGTTAATGTTTCCCTAAGATATATAATATTTATAGTTTCTCTCACATTTTGAAATTTATGAAAGCTACATTAATTATATATATATACACACACTGTATATATGTGTGTATATATCTATATCTATATATATCCTTTTCATTACAATGCCTTAGTCTAATTCCATTGAGACTAGTCTGTTTCACCTGTGAAGTTATATAGATTTTTCAAATCAAGTTCCACATATGGAAAGGATACACATGTGTATTGAGGTGATAAAAGTAAGCATTGATTAGCTCTCAAATCACATTAATGTAACACAACCTTGGAATTTCTATTTGGTTCCATACCTTTGCATCAATAATGCATGCAGTTATTTGCAAAGAGAATTTCACATTCCCGGGCAGAGCAGTGCTGGGGAAGAGTCATTTGGTCAGGGGACCTTTTACAATGTTTCACATCACACCTATTCGCATGAACTTACATAAATTTTCCCTTTTATTCTGGAAGACCCCTGAGCAAATATCTTATTAGATTCTCTCTGAGCAGATTTTCTTTTTTCCTTTTTTTTTTTTTTTTTTTTTTTGTGATTCTGGGGACTGAACTCAGGGCCTCATCTCATGCTAGGCAAGCATTCTACCACTGATCTATACTCCCAGCCCTCAGATTTTATTTTAGAATTCACAGTTAATTTTCTTTTTTTAATACTAGGGATTGAACCCAAGGGTACTTTACCACTGAGCTAAGTCCCCAGCCCTTTTTCCATATTTTTATTTTGAGACAAGGTCTCATTCAGTTGCTGAAGCTGGACTCAAACTTGCAATCCTTTGCTGCAGCCTTGTGCGGGATTACAGGTGTGTACCACTGTGCCCAGCTCACAGCTGATTTTGAGTATTTGACAAGGAATAAAGATCTACCAGCAGCACCTGTTTTGGAGAGAAGGGGTGGAATAGAATCTATTCTTTATCTTCTAAGTAAGTGTCCTGAATATCTGTAAACAAGTTCTTCAAAACATAAACTTTATAACATGAGGAAGAATATATTTTTTAAATTCTTTTTTGTTTTGTTTTGAATTTTTTTTTCTTGGTACTGAGGATTGAACTCAACCCCTGAGCCATATCCTCAGCCCTATTTTATTTAAAGATAGGGTCTCACTGAGTTGCTTAGCACTTTGCTTTTCACTGAGGCTGGCTTTGAACTTGCAATTCTTCTGCCTCAGTCTCCTGAGCCACTGGGATTATAGGCGTGCGCCCAAGCCAACTCATTATTGTTTTATAGTAAGTAAAACTCAGATTTTTAAAATCATTTATTTACCTAACTGGCTTTTTAAAAAGCTATTTTTCTCCATACCACATAAGCTTTATAACAGTTGAGAGTATTTGTATTTTAAAGGATAACTATAGTTGCTTTCCTTCTTCTTTTGACCTGGTTGGAAGTAAAATTATGACACATCAATATGTACTTAGAAATAATGTAACTTCAAAGGGAATCTGCATCTTATATTCATTATAATTCAATAGGTTTTCAATGAAAACTTATCAAAGATATTAAAAAATAGAACCATTAGTTTATTAAAACACTGTGAAACATAGAAATCCCACTGGGGAAATTGGTTTGTATTGTCTTCTGTGAGTTTCATCAGATGGTGAAAAATCATTTCAGAAAAAGATTGCTTGAAAATACTGGATTTAGGGAGTGTAGCTCGGTGGTGGACCACTTGCCCAGTACATGCAGGGTTCAATTCCCAACTCTTCAAAAAAAAAAAAAAATCAACAGCAACAACCAAACACAACCAAAAAAAAAAAAAACCCAGAATTTTAAAATAAAGTTGATCTCAACATTTGTTGAAGGAATGAATCATTATTTCTTTAGTGGAAAAGAAATGCTATGTCTAAATAAACAAGATGCAAACAACGCCTGTACATAGGTTATATATCACTTGTGTAATCAGAATACCATTGACTTATGTCACTCATATAATAGTGAATTGTCCCCAGATCAATCTTTATGTTGCTACTTCTAGATTTCACCACATCCTCTGCTTCCCACAATCTAAAACCAACATCCTGCCTGCTTTTCCCAAACCTGAAACTCTCTTTTTTCCTGTCTCCATATTTTCTGGCAAATTTTTCTCAGTTTCTAACTTCTACCTAATGAGTATACTTAGAATAACTCCTAATACCAGTCCGATAGGTTTCTAGGACAATTGTATTGGCATGGTTAAAAATGAGATCAAGGGGTCTGGTGTTGTGGTTCAGCGGTAGAGCACACTCGCCTAGCATGTGCGGGACCCTGGGTTTGATCCTCAGCACCACGTAAAAATAAATAAAGCAAAGGTTTTGTGTCCAACTACAACATATATATATATATATATATATATATATATATATATAGATATAGATATATATATTTTTTTTTTTTTAATGAGACCAGGGGCTTGGGTTGTGGCTCTATGGTAGAGCACTTGCCTAGCATATGTGAGGCCTTGGGTTCGAGCCTCAGCACCACATAAAAAAATAAATAAATAAAATAAAGGTATTGTGTCCAACTACAACTAAAAAATTTAAAAAATTTTTTTTTAAATGAGACCAGATGGCCAGACATGGTGGCACATGCCTGAAATCTCAGTGACTCGGGAGGCTGAAGCAGGAGATTCACAAGCTCAAAGCCATTCTCAACAATTTAGCAAGGCTCTAAGTGTGAGAACTTGTCTTAAAACAAAAATAAATAAATAAAAGGGCAGAGGATGTGGCTCAGTGGTTAATTGTCCCTAGGTTCAATCCATGGTATAGGGGGTGGGGGGCTTGGACCAGATGGTTGGATGTGGTGGCACACACCCATAATCCCAGTGACTCAGGAGGCTGAGGCAAGAATATCACAAATTCAAAGTAAACCTCAGCAACTTAAGAAGATTCTAAGCAATTTATTGAGACCCTGTCTAAAAATAAAAAATAAATTAAAAGGGCTTTGGACATAGCTCAGTGGTTAAGCACCCCTGGGTTCCATCCCTAGTACTCCCCTGACAAAATGAGACCAGATTATTAAACAATCAAAAATTACTAAATAATTTCCCAAACGAACCATTAGATAAACACTGTTAAGTTTTTATTACTACATGTTTAGGATAACTCTGTCCCTCATAACTCTGAGAGTTATGCAGGTTATATGCAACAAGTGACTATAAATCTTTTATTCCACCTCTATATGTTTTGTTCCTCTTCTCAGAACAAGGTAGTTGCCATGGAAACAATGACAATGACTATATTCAGCTAGGAATATTTGCTGTTATATGAGCCACATGTTATGTTCATCTTTTTCCTTCCTTCAAAATAAGAGAGACAAGGGCTGGGATTGTAGCTCAATAGTAAAGTACTTGTCTAGTATGTGTTGGGCACTGGGTTTGATCCTCAGAACCACATAAACTTAAATAAACAGAACAAAAATATTGTGTTCATCTACAACTACAATTTTTTTTAAATGACAGAGATAATCTGAAGACTAACATTCTTAAAATATTATTTTATGCTTGCATTAATTCTCAGGGTCATATATTGAGATTTTGCCATAGATGTCAGATGTTTTATCTCCAACTTACAGATAAAGAAACTGAGGCTCTAGGATGTTAAATTACTTTCTATATATCACTTCTAAGATTTGAGTATAGTTCAAGTGTGTCCTCCAAGTGTTCATGTGTTGAAAGTTTTTGTTTGTTTTGAGATAAATGTCTCTCTATGCTGCCCAGGCCAATCTCACACTACTGGTCTCAAATGATCCTAGCCTCCAGAGTAGTTGCATGCCATCACACTCATTTGTGTGTTGAAATTTAATTCCCATTGTACAATATTAAGAGGTAGAACCTTAATCTGACTATAGTGGTTCAATGTGAGACATTTGGGAGCTAATTAGGATTAGATAAGTTATCTAATCCTAATTAGTAGGATTAGATAACTTATCTAATTAGGGAGTAGCACTCCCATGATTGAATACTGGTAGCTTTATAAGGAAAGAAACTGGAAGAGAAAGCTACACAATGGTGCTCTCTGGATCTTGCCATGTGATTGCCTGCAGCAACCCAGGATATTGCCAGCAAGAAGACCAACACTAGCTATGGCCTCTTGGATCTCCAGAACCTTAAACCCAAATAAATAAGACTCTTTTCTTTAAAACGTATTCAGTCTGTTGCTTCAGTTATTAGCAACAGAAAAATGAACTAATAAAATCACTAATACTGGTATTCAAATTGACCAAGTCTGACATCACAATCTTCTCTACTCTATGGCCTCCAGTCATTAGTCACTCTACATGTATTTTTTACTTCCTCCATTGTCCATTTCTTTCTCAATTTTTCTAAATAGCTTCCACTTTATGATCCCAAAGAATTGTTTGATTCAAAATTCTAAAATTATTTTAGCAAAGTTTAATTTTTGAAGTCCTCCAAAATCCCATTATATTTTACACAAATTTTAATTCCCCAAAATATGACATATAACTTGAGAAAAATTTTTCATAAAACATCTATAAATGTTAGACAACTGATGTACATTTGATTTATAAGCGAGATCTGCAGAAAACAAAAATACACAAAATACAGAGTAATGAATATAGGAATTGTGGGTGCAAAGAGTTGCTGGTACAAGAAGGGAAATGTGCTTTGCTATATTTGGGGGTATGGATTTGAATTTCCCCATGATATGAGGCCTTGGGCCTTGTGATTCTACAAGACAAATAACTAAAATTAATACCTCTACATGAATACAGGACCATCAAAAGGCAGTGTCCTTAGTAGAAGTATGGACTTAATTTTTAAACAAAGAGATCCAAAAGTTTTGTAAGGATAGTTGTAAGTTAGATTTTTTCCCCCCAATACTTTCTCCAAGTGTTATTCCCACTAACACTTGGAATCAATAAATAAATTTTTTAGCTTGGACCCTGAGTGAAAGCAAATAGTCTCCCCTGAGAATTTATAACCTTATGCCAGCTCTTATCCTGGTTTAGGATTTGACTGTATACCAGAGGTGGCAACATTTTCTCTAATGAGCCAGAGAGTAAATCATGTCAGCTTTGTGGGCCAGTCTCTGTTGCAACTGCTCAGTGCTGTCATTGTAGGGTGACAAATGCCATAGAAAGATGTAAACAAATGGGCATGTTTATGTTTCAATAAAACTTTATTTGCAGTGGGGGCTGGGGATATAGCTCAGTTGGCAAAGTGCTTGCCTCACATGCACAAGGCCCTGAGTTCAATCCCCAGCACCACTAAAAAAAGACAAAACAAAACTTTATTTACAAAAATAGGGTGTAGTTTGTCAGTTCACACTAACTACATGAACTGGGGGCCCACAAGGAGAACTATTGATATAAAAACTTGTCCTATTCAATGATAAAAGTAGAGTTCCTGGATGAAGGAAATACAGCCCTGTTCTGGAGGAACATTGTTAGCTGTGGATGTGAAGAGTTCCCTTGCTGAAAATGAACACATGTCCTTGATATAAACCATACCAGCTAACATTCTACCATGCCCAAGAGCCAGCAGACATGATAGGAGGATTAGGGTTCCCAAGATCTTCAGATAATAAAACTATTAGAGCCTATAGAATAAATATAAATGTGATTAAGGGCATTGAAGAAAGACTCTAAATTATGGGGAAAAGAATGAGTCAATGAAAAACCAATGTAACTTTGGAAGAAATCAAATAGAACTTCTGTGCATGGAAAATAATAGTAGCTGAAATTAAATATTGATAGAAGTATTAAACATTAGAAGAAAGATTTGCTAAATTGGAAGTTAGTTCTGAGGAAACTACCCATAATATAAGTTAGAAAGGTGAAGAGATAAAAAACATAAATAATTGGGGCTGGGTTGTGGCTCAGTGGCAGAGCACTGCCTAGCATGTGTGAGGCACTGGGTTAGATCCTCAGCACCACATATAAATAATAAATAAATAAAATAAAGGTATTGTGTCCATCTACAACTAAAAATATTTTAAAAAAAGAAAAATATAAATGGCTAATTGGAAATGGAGAAAAAAGATCTAATTTACAACAATCCTTCAAAACTTTTGGGTCTCTTTGTTTAAAAATCAAGAAAATGGGAAGAATGCAATATTTTAAAAGATAATAGCTGAAAAAAGTTTAGAATTGCTTAAAGTCAAAATCCTCAAATTCATGATTACCAGTGAGCCCTATGCAGGATAAATAAAAAGACATTTTAGTAAGATTTCAGAACTAAGACAAAGAGATGGTTTTAAAGTAATTGGTGAAAAAGATATTACCTACAAAAGAATAATAATTGGAATGACACCAGACTTCTGAATTATAACAATAGAAGCCAAAAGACAATGGAATAATAATTTCAAAGTAGTAAGAGAAACTATTATGTCAGAATTGTGTATCATGTTGAACAACCATTTGAGGGTGAGAAAATAATTTTTTTCAGATCATTTCATACTGTGGATCATTTTATCCTACTTAAAGCTCTCCCTTTTCCTTTTAACATCTCTGAAAATCCACTTCCTCATAATTATAATTCTGTTATTTTTCTCCTAATTGTGAACATTCCAAGGACACTTATTCTTGGCTCTCTGCTCTTCTTCATTGTTTTCAATTCTTTGTGACTTGCTAATCTGTGTTTCTTTTGCCTTTATCTCACTAAAAATTCAGTCCTGGATCATGAGACAACCGGAAATGTCCAGTTGATTGTATGGCTAAAATTAACATTCATTAATTTCCCCATATCTCCTTGCTTCTACACTGGCTGCATTGGGTATCTTTTCCAATGTCTGATGTGTGTTTTTGCAATATTTTTTGTAGTGCTGGGGATTGAACCCAGGAATCTTGTGTACTATGGGCAAGCTCTGCTACTGAGTCATACCCCCAGCTCTCCAATGCTCCTATATTCAATTCCATCACTATATATAGTTACCTAAAATTAAAACTTCGAGTTATTTCCCCCCTTTTCCTCAATTCCTATATCTAAACTGTTACTACAGCTTATTAAATTTAGTCAAATTTTAAAATTTACTTTTGTTATAACTTCATTTAATCTAGGTATTTTTTCTCTGTATTCCTGAAGAGCTCAACTACCTTCTCATTAATCTCCATTATTATTCTGTTGTCCTCCTCTGATCCAGTCTTAAGACTGTTGCCAGGTTGCTAACATAACATGCTCTTCTTCGTATTCACTTCCCTTGGCTTTTATTTTTCTTAGGTAAAGTTCAGCTTTATCACATTGGTGTTGAAAGGCTCCTATATTCTGTTCTTGTAATGTTTGCTCATGGATGAGGCAGTTTATTAACCCAGTTTTATTTGTTCTAATGTTTCTTGTTAGAAGTTATCACCTGTCTGGCAACATTTGGCTTCTTTCACTTTTTTTCCATTCTTGGGTACTGGGGATTGAATTCAGTGGTGCTTTCCTACTGATTTATATTCCCAGGCCTTTTTATTTTATTTTGAAACATGGTTTCAGTAAGATGGCCTTGAACTTGGGATTCTTCTGCCTCACACTCCCAAGTTTCTGGGACTACAGGTATGTGTCACTGTACCTGGCCAGCTTCTTAAACTGTTTGAGGAAAGCTTCCAGAGCTCTGATAAATTCCTGCTGTCTTACATCTTTTATTGTAACTCTAGGCATGGTGCAGCTTCCATGCTGGGAGCCAGGGAACAGGGGTGTGCGTATAGTTTGAACCCACTTTATTAATGTCAGAGCTCTCCAGCATTCCCCTTATCTGCCTCCCATATCTTAGTCTAGATCATTCTGCTTGTCTTCCTCACCACATTTTTGTTTGTTTGTTTCATGTCTTGTCTCTCATTACCACAGAACCTAGTTTTGCATTTAACAAAGGGATTTAAAGAATAAAGGCTTTATAGGAACTCTGTGCATGTGTGTACAACACCTTTAGCTAAGTGCAAAAACTGAACTTTCAAGATGCTTTAGTATAAAGGATTTCTGAAAAGTTAGCTGCCTAAAAGAAGGGAAAGTGGAGACTTTGTGGCCTCTCAAAGCACAATAGAGTTTATCTTTATTTCTCTATTGTCCTGAGTTTAGTGTCTCAAGTTCCTAACTAGATTAAATGTCCTTGAAGATTTTTTTTAAATGTCTTTCATCATTTTGACATCTTTTCCCCCTTTCTCTGTATGGAATTTCAAATACACAGAAGGTATTCAATAAATTCTGGTTAGTTCATAAATAACTGGGCAGCGTGTTCTAGTATTCTAGCATACCTCAGTGAATCTTCCACTTGAGCTGAGATGCATCCTTTAGAAAGCTGCCTTTTTAGAGCTAATAATGGTACATCTCTAAGCAGACCTCTCATCTCCTGCATCACCTCCAACCTTGCTCCCTCCTAAAATGCATTTCCTACTAATAAAAAATTAAATCCTAGCTCTGGCTTCTTTCACTTTCTCTAGAAATGCTTTTGAAATTATGCAAAGGTCGGGGTCTTTAGGAATGTGGATTTATGTTTTTATTTTCTTTTAAACATTAATGCACTTGATGAAATATCAGCATTTTTCTCATACCTTTTGGAAACTTTTTTTATCAGTATAAAGATAATATATATGTGTATATTTACTTTTTCAGTAGTGTTTTTTCCCCCCAATTCCTTAAGATGAAGACATCTGAGACATTTACTGCAAAGTAGAGTTTTTGTTTTGTTTGTATTAGTACTGGAGATTGAACCCAGGGACACTCTACCACTCAGCTACATCTCCAGCACTTTAAAAAAATTATTTTGGGATAGAATCTGGCTAACTTGCTGAATCTGGCCTTGAACTTACAATCTTCCTGCATGAGCCTCTGAGTGGCTAGAATAACAGACATGTGCCACCACACCTGGCTCAAAGTAAAGCATTCTTGACTAGCCATTTATATGTTGTCTCCATCCTTAGACATGACAAGACTTAGACATGACAAGAATGGCACCTGTCTCTTAAAGTCTACTGGAAAATGTGGAACTTTAAAATCAAGGATTGTGTATTTACAGAGAATTCAGTATGTAATATTCTAAGCACGTTATTCTAAAAGAAAGCAGTAATTGGTAAACCACCCCCCCCAAAGCACCAGCCAGGAGGTGGAACAGTGTGTGTGTGTGTGTGTGTGTGTGTGTGTGTGTGACAACAACTAATCATGACAGAAAGACTCAGATGGGGAAAAGGACAGATGGTTCTTATTACACTCTGCCCCTAAGTAGAAGTATCATTTCCTACCAGAAATAGAATGTGATAAAAAAATGTGTGAGAGAGAAAAATATCATGAGATAAAAATCTACAGTATTTTGTGCCATTAAATTGTTTAAACCTACCTGTAATGATAAGTACATTTAGAATACAGTGGAGTAAAATTAAAAACTTTGAGCATAATAAATATCAATAGTTATCATAGACACTGGCAAAGATTGAATGTAAATATGTTTAAGTTATTTTTAAGGGACATGCCACTATCACTGTTATATTGTCTCCTGTAATCTTGTTTATTCCATTCCAAGCTTTAGTTACTTTAATCGCTCACTGAACTTTCCTGAATGATGATTAAGTTTAATTGCCAGATGACCCCTAGGTATTTTCAAATGTAAAGATGTCTGTACCGTTTGTGAATGGTTTGGCTCTGGAATGTTCCCCAGAGTCACTTGTATAGAAGGCTTGGTCCCCAGTGCTGCCATGTTCAGAGGTGGAGCTTTTGAGAAGTGATTGGATCATGAGGGCTCTGACCTCATCAGTGGATTAATTCATTGATAGCTGAATGGTCTGCTGGGAGATGGTAGAAACTGGAGCACTGTTGGAGCAAGAACTGAGAGTGTGTCCTTGGGCACTGTATCTTGTCCTAGGTCTTTTCCTCTCTCTCTCTCTCTCTCTCTCTCTCTCTCTCTCTCTCTCTCTCTCTCTCTCTCTGCTTCCCGGCCGCCAAGAGCTGACAGCTTTGCTCCGCCATGCCCTTCTGCCATGCCCTTCTGCCATGATGCTCTCACTCAGGCCCAAAGCAATGGAGCCAGCGGACTATGAACTGAAACCTCTGAAACTGGGAGTCAAAATAAATCTTTCCTCTTCTAAGTTGTTTATCTCAGGCATTTTTCAAAGTGACAGTTTGAAAAGGCTTTAAGTTGTTAATATCAACCAGGTAATAGAAATGGTGAATATTTTGCAAACTTTGCAGGTATCTCTTACCTTCTTCACATATAAGTTTCTTTTTAAATTAAATCTATTTTTTAACTGGTACATGAAAGCATAAAAATTATGCATTGTAATGAGGTATATATGAGGATTCGATAAAAGTATTCATTGTGTAATGTTTAAACATATCTATGTCCTCAAACATTTACCATTTCTTTATGGTTAAAAAGCTTCCAGAATCCCTTTTTTGAGTCTTCTGAAATGTACAATGTATTATTGCTATCTATAGTCACCCTACTGTGCGATAGCACACCGGAAATTCTTCCTCCTAACTCCAAATGCATAATATGGCAATATGTAACATAATACAGTACATGGAGAACAGTACTACATAAAATGTGAATATATATATATATATATATATATATATATATATATATATACTCAGAATTTCTGAATTTCCAGTGTGCTGAGAAATAAGAGTGATAAGTTTGTGACAGAGAATATACATTTATATGGTGATTATTTGTTTTCATGAATGTTCTAGAAGGAAAAGTTGCCAAGAAAAGAGTCATCTTCTAAGAATGCTTGATGGCATGCTGCAACCATTCTTTCTGGGTCCACGCCAGGCCTTCGTGGTCAGCCATGATGATGAGCTCTACTGGCAGCACAGTTTTCAGAAAGAACAATATAAACAGATTCCATTTGTTGCCTATGGATTGGTTCCAAGGAACATTTTTGGTTTTGGATGATCAAAGCATGGTCTGATAGGCTAAGAATGCAACAATTGGTATAATTAGCCAATAATTTTGCAGCAAAAAGTTATTAGTGACTGCTAGCTTCTTTGCATAATGGATTTTTTTTTTGCGGGGGTGCTTTTGAAGTTTAACATTTAAACAATATATCTCAGAGTTATTCTGGCTTTAGTTGTTGGAATAATATAAAGGAGTTTGTGTTTAGGTTATGTCATCAGAGATTCCTCTGAGATCACTGGGAGAACCTGTGTGTGGTTTCTGGAATCTCAGTTAATGTTGCCCAGAGTGAGTTTGTCCTTGAGGACAAAGGGCAAGAAGAGCAGGAGCAGCCTTAGATCTGCAGATTCTATTATTTTCACATTAAAAATTTTTTGTTAAACACCTGCTACCTCTGATAGTAGAAAAGCAGCACAGCTATTTCTTTTAAATGAAACCAAACATAGGGTACTAATGACAAACTCATTGTGAGAGAAAATGAAGCAATTATGTGGACTTGGGCCCTCCCCTAAATCCTGAAAATTAACTTATGAACATCCCTTTTATGTGAGTCATGGCCTCCTTCCTGTTAACATTTGCTACCTTTTAATTCTTTTCCCCTTTGTTGCTGTGAGGGAAGGTATTCTTTTCTCCTGTTGGCTCAGAAGAGAATGGAGGATTCCACTCCACTTCCCACTGGAGGTGGGGTGGAGGGTAATGTTAAAAAGCAGGGAGCTATTCCAGCACTCTGGGTTGCAGTGAGAATATCCCCATTCTCCCACAGGACTGACAGGGAACTAGAGTTCTATATCTGTTCTGAGAGTAAAAACAGAAATTTGTAGATTGAGGACAACTTGGATTTAGATGTCTTCCTTATCAAGACTCCCTTGGAGAGTATTTTTTATTATTACCAAACCTCCTTTTGAGGTTATTTTTCCATCTTGTCTTTCCTGTTATAGTGTTCCAATGAAGATCACTGTGTGCCTTTCGAATTGTTTCCTCAGTGTCCCAAGTTCTTCAGAGAAACCACTTCACCAGTTATGATACAAGTGCTCTAAAACTGAACTTAGAACTTTAGGGAAGAGATATGTTTTGATTAATAAGTACAACAAAAAGGGATAAGTTGTGCTATTTCTAAATGTAGAAAGGAAAATGACTATTAATACTTGTGGAACATTTCCTTTCGCTTCAAAGTTCTTGTTAACCTCACAATGGTGCTGCCAGGGAAGTGGGCAATGAGTATTGTCAATACATATTCAAATTGTTGTCATGGAGGATGCCCTGTTGGTGACCCATGGTACCTTTGTCCTTTTTTGAAATCCACACAATGTCACACTAAGAGTGAGGCTATTTTGTTTAGGAAGAATAATTTTTTCTTCTATTATTCTACCTTGCATTTATTCAGGATCGGATCTCTTGAACTAAAAATAAATAAGTAAAATTCCACAACGAGTAGGAAAGCCAAAATACTACTATTAATCATTGATATTTAACCAGATTTTTTAATTTCAAAAATGAGAAGCGTTAGGGTGACTATAGTTCCAACTCTCAGGAGGTTGAGGCCAGGAGTTCAAAAACAGCCTGGGCAACATAGGAAGACTCCATTTCAAAAAAGAAAGAGGGAGAGAGAGAGAGAGAGAGATATCTCTGCTCTCTGCATATCCCACTCTCCCAATCTAGTCATTTTCTATTGCAGGAAATACTTCGGACTAGGAATGTGTCCAAAATGTGTCCTGAAACAAATTGTATTTCAGTGAAGGATTTGTAAAAACTCCTGGTAATAAAAGTCTCATTGATTCTGATGCACATATGGGTCAGGACTTTTCTGCCTTTCTTGCCAGCATCACAGAATTCTTTAAAACAATTGGGATTCAGATATTACAAACATATCCATTTTCAGTTTTGCTATTATTTTAATCAGTACTTTAGTCGTGTTATAGAAACTCTTCGCTGCTGCTAGAACAGGATACCATGTACTAGGTAATTTATAAAGAAAAGAAATTTATTTCTCACAATTCTGGAAGCTGGGAAGTTCAAGATCTAAGGGCTGTATCTGGGGTGGGCCTCGTGCTACCCTTGTGCAGGGTATGACACATAAAGGAAGAGCATGTGAGCTAGAGAGAAAATTTGACCCAAAACATCCTTTTTATCAGAAACCCATCCCTGAGATAACTAACCTATTCCCACAATAATGACATGAATCTGCCAGTCATTTCATAAAGGCTCCACCTCTTCATTGTGTTACAAAGGCAATTAAATTTTAACTTGGGTTATAGAGGAGACCTTCAAACCCCAGCAACACTATATATGTACTGTATGTTTGCTCAGATAATGGTGAACACAGCTACAGAAGACAGCTTCAAGGACCAGGGGCTCAGGTAAGCACTGGTCACCATGACTTCAGGACCTTCTTTCTCCTTAGTGCCATTTTTCTGTCTTTCCTACCTGTCTGAGCTCCAAATTTATTTGATGAGAGGAAGTATGGCTACTAAGAGTACCAAGATTACACTTATCTGCTCTTTGTTCAAGAAAATGAGAACCCCTTTACTTCTAAATGGGGAATTTCTGGATGGAAAATCCTGGTGAGTCTAGTTGTGATTGCAACTTCACCCTGTGAACTAATTACTACTCTACTAGTATTACAATTGTCCCACCATGGTCCTGGGGTGGTTGCCCCAGCAAGGCACACTGGAATGGGGTATGTTTCGCAATTCCAACAGAAACAGGAGGTTGACAGAGGAAAAAAAGATATTAAAGCACAGAGGCGGATGATACTATCTATACAGTCCATTTTATCATTTCTGTTAAAAATCTGTACCAACCAGAGGGTCATGGGATCCTCATAATGTGAGCTAACACAAGACACTCATATTGGGTAATTGGAGGAGAACTTAATAAAGAGACTATTTACAAGGGTACAAGGAAAATGAAGGGAAACCACAGTGATGCAATTCCCTGGGGCTAGGACCTTCCCAGGCCTAAATCTGGTCAAGAATGCAGCCCAGTTTCTCTCACAGTAACACCTTAGGGAAGGATGTGGAGAATGAGCTGTCCCCTCTCCCCCATTTCCAGCTTTGGTGCTCTATTGTCTGGACCTGTCCAGATGCCGGCATACAAGGGAGTCCACTGATGTAGTTCTTACAGGTCAGCCTACCACTGCAAAACCAGACTGAAAATGTCCAGCATGACCTTATGTACCTACAGACACACACTGTTACAGAAACAACTGTGTGAGCTGAGGATGTAACTTAGTGGTAGAGGATTTGCCTAGGTACGCGTAAGGCCCTGTGTCTGATCCCCAGCGCATATGCATAGGCTCACACAAAACCAGTGCAATTGAATATCAATAGAATCCTGTAAATATGATCATATATGTAACTATGTCAATGAGATTATTTTGTTATTAAAAGGTTAACCTAAGTCATCAAGCATTGATTAAACAAAATAAAAAGGCTATTACTTCCCTCTAATGTTTTTTGTAACCACACTTTATTTTTTGTTTGTTTTTGGTACGGGAGATTAAACCCAGAGGCATTTACCACCGAGCTACTTCCTCAACCCTTTTTATTTTGAGATAGCCTCGCTAAATTGCTAAGACTGGTCTTGAACTTGTGATTCTCCTGTCTCAGCCTCCCAAGTGACTGGAATTACAGGTATATGCCCCACTTTCAGTATTAAAAACAAATACTATTGCATTACATTGAATCATTTTGTAATTATGTTTCCATATTGATGAGACATTTCAAAGTTCTTCAAGATGGCCTAGAAAAAAATTTTAAAAGACAGGGTGATATAGAGAGAGGTTAACTTGGACTTGAATTCTGTGAGAACCTTGGTCACTTTACCTTCACATGTGCCCACAGTGGGTAAGCCGAATCAATCATATGTGTGGATGAGGTATGTCATAAACCAATATTCTGTAATTCCACCATACATAAATCACTGACATTCAAATTATTTGATCTAATTAAAATAGTAGTAACTATTAAGCAGAGTATAAGATGACTTCTTTTTTTTTTTAAGTTCTGAAAGTTGTTTGGTGTTTTATAATAAGTGCTTCATGTTTACAGTTATGAATATGCACCACTACTGGCTAATTTTAAAAATTTTGCTTCATTGTTGATAGTAGAAAAAACCCTGGCATGTTAGTCAGCTTTTTTCACCATGACAAAATACCTGAGGAAATACATTTAAAGAAGGAAAGATTTTATTTTGGTTCACAGTTGCAAAGCTTTCAGTCCATGATCATATGGCTCCATTGCTACAGGCCTGTGGTGAAGCAGAGGATCATGGTCGACAGTTTGGTGGAGCAGAGGTGTTCACTTCATGGAGACCAAGAAACAGACAGAAAAGGACTAGGGAAGATTCCCCAAGAGCATGCCCCCTAGAACATTTTCCTTCAACTAATTCCCACCTCCAACAGTTTCCTCCCAATAGTTCACTCAGCTATGAATCTAATGGATTTAATCTGTTGATCAGATTAGATTCCTCATGATCCAATCATTTCCCAAATGCCCTACCTCTGAACATTGCTACATCAAGAACCAAGCCTTCAACACACAAACCACTGGGGAACATTCCAGTTTTAAACTACAATACCTGGCTAGTGAGACTACTATAATCAAGAGCTTAAGCTGGGGATGTAGCTCAGTGGTAGACAAGCTAGCATGTGTGAGGCCTTGGGTTCAATTCCCAGCACTGGAAAAAAAAAAAGTTTTTGCCACTAACTAAACTTTTAAACCAATAGATGCCTTCTGGTTCCTTTAATGGAAAGATGATTGTGATGATAATAATGCAAACATTTACAGGGTTCTATGTAATACGTGCTTTACATGTGTTAGTTCTTTCAATGATCAGTGCTCCTATTTTACAACTCAAGAGAGGGTTATTAAAATCACACTTCTAATAAGTGTTAGAGCCCATTTTCAAATTTTGGTCTGTGTCATTCCAAACCTTGTCCAAATGGATAAGGAATATAGACTCTCAATAGGTTGTGCTCCTGACCCATGATTTTGATACTGGGAGATATATTTATGCTGATATGATATAGTACAGAGTAAATTATGATTAATTTCATTGTTTTGAAAATTTTTATTATTTTCATTATAATTAGTTCTCATTATTTTTGTAGTTATTCTAATTTCTATTAGTTGAATTATAAGTTACATTTGTATATAATGTATTATTAGAATATCGATGGAACAACCAGAATACTAAGAAAAAAAAAGCCTTTAAAATAGTGTTCTTATTTAAGTCCCTGAACCTAATACATGGTTACAATTTAAAATATGAGAAGTTCAGGAGTTAAATCCAATTGTCTATTTTTTTTTTTTAAGGGACATCTGGGCATGTAACTCACTGATAAAAGTATTTGTCTTTCATGTGTGAGGCCCTGGATTTGATCCCAGAATTGAAAGAAAAGAAGGGCATATAAATAGTGACAAATAATTTAAATAGGTTCTTTTTAAAAAATATTTTTATTGGTTGTTGATGAAATTTTTTATTTTATTTATTTATTTGTATGCGGTGCTAAGAATCAAATCCAGTGCCTTACATATGCTAGGCAAGCGCTCTACCACTGAGCCACAATCCCAGCCCCTTAAATAGCTTCTTAAAATATGTTTTTCTCTTAGGAAGCTTTTTCTGTAGTGGAGGCAGGGTGTTCACTTCTCTGGTTTTTAATCCAAAGTTAAAGTTTGGGAAGAGTTTTTTTTTTTTAAATATAAATTATTCTCATTATTTAGTAAGTTGAAATGCTATTGAAACAGCTGTATTAAGAATGCATAATCTTAAAAAAAAAAAAAAAAGAATGCATAATCTTGGGGCTAGGATTGTGGCTCAGAGGTAGAGCGCTTGCCTAGCACGCGTGAGGCACTGAGTTTGATCCTCAGCACCACATAAAAATAAAATAAAGATATGTGTCCATCTATAACTAAAAACTAAATATTAAAAAAATGCATAATCAAAATTTTCTTTCATAGTCACTAAATTATTAAAACCATTCTCACATTAAGTAGACCTATATTGCTACAGAAGACCAAAGTCTTCTTTGCTTAATCCATTTAAGACTTCATATTTGGGGCTGGAATTGTAGCTCAGTCATAGAGCACTTGCCTAGCATGCATGAGGCACTGGGTTCTATCCTCAGCACACATAAAAATAAAAGATTGTGTCCATTCACAACTAAAAAAATATTAAAAAATAAAAAAGACTTCATATTCAAACATGAGATAAAGAAATCTTAAATTACCTAAAAAGAATCTCTTAAGTGACAAAGGGCTTACTAATACAATGGAACACAGCAAAACAAACCAACAATATAACCAAGTAATATCCTGTCAATTAAGCTACTTAGAAATGCAAACTAGTGCTATTGTGGTAGCAAGCAGGTGGAACTTTCATTTTCTTTTTCATTTATGGAAGAAGGAATGTCATCAGGAGTATTGTTATTCAATTAGTAACTAAGAAAAAAAATCAAGCTTACCTTTAAAAATTATATTAGAAATGTGGAAGTAAGTACAGGCCTCGTGAGACAGATATTTGGTAATTAAATTTTAACTTTGATTTTTACTTCAGTTTTTTTGTTTTGATTTGTTTTTCTGCTGTACTGGAAATTAAACTCAGGGCCTTGCATATATTGTAAGCAAGCTCTCTACCACTGCACTATATCCCGAGATGTTTTTATTTTATTTGAGACAGGTCTTGCTTGGTTCATATGACTGCACTTGAATTTGGTATCCCTGCTTCAGCCTCCCAAGTAGCTGAGATTATAAGTATGCACTGCCATTACCTAGCTTTTCTTTCTCTTTCTTTCTTTCTTTTTCTTTCTTTCTTTCTTTGTTTTTGTTTTTGCTTTAAAAATTAAGCAGAAAGTAAGGAGAAAAACTAGAAGGAACAGAATATGAATTGGTTTTGTTAAATGAAGTTTCCAGTTATTATAAATTTTATTTCATGATTCCTGTCAACCATGAGCATGAAGTTTGCTTTAAATTCCAGACTGGTTGCTGGTCTGATAGTAGGTTTCCCATAAATATCTGTTAAATAAATGAATTCCTGAACAGCCAGCAGGAAGCCAGAATACAACAGGATGGCACTGGGTGTATTGGCACAAGCCTGTAATCCCAGTGGCTCAGGAGCCTGAGGCAGGAGGATTGTGAGTTCAAAGCCAGCCTCAGCAACAGTGAGGCACTAAGCAACTCAGTAAGACCCTGTCTCTAAATAAAATACTAAATAGGGCTGGGGATGGGGCTCAGTGGTCGAGTGCCCCTAAGTTCAATTCCCCTACCCCAAAACACACACACACACACACACACACACACATACAGGATGGCACTGGTTCTTTATCAATTTTTGAATTTTCAAGTGCCACAGCTGGAAGTTCCTACACGGATCCCACCCTAAATGCAAATAGTGTCCCAGCTAAGAGGCACCAGGGGCTTTAAGCACCTACTAAAATGCAGACATTTCTTTTCAGATATTTTCTTACAAGTATTTCATTTAAGTTGGTTAGAACTTTTTTTTTTTTTTTTTTTTAGCTGAATGAATTTGTGACCTTCCAAAGCCTGGGTAAGAAGTGGATAATGGCTGAGGGTGAGAAGGTGAGGAAAGCTCCAGAACAGTCTGGGTTAGACACCAAAGGAAAAGCAGGAAGTAAAAAAACTAAACATATTACTTTATGTTAGTCAGCTTTTTGCCACTGTGACCAAAATATCTGACAAGAACAACTTAGAGGAAGAAAAATATATCTAGGCTCAAGGTTTCAGAGGTTTCTGTCCATGATCAGCCAGTTCCATTGCTGTGGATCTGAGATGAGGCAGAACATCATGGCAGGAGGGCATGGTAGAGAAAAGTTTCTCAGTTCATGGCAGCCAGAAGCAGAGAGAGAGAGAGAGACAGAGAGAGAGACAGAGAGAGAGAGAGAAAGGGAGACAGAGAGGAAGCAGCTAGGGACAAGAAATACCCTTCCTACATAACTCAAACATTAGCTATTTCCCTAAATCAATATTTTCAAGTGATGAAGTAATTTGTTATTTAAAAACCCACTGGACACATTAAAATTTGTTATGGTCCCTCACCAAATTAATATGTAGAAATCTCACGCCCTGCCCATGTGATGTTATTAGGAAGCAGGACTTCAAGGGAGGTGATTGAGTCATGAGAGTGGAGCCCTCTTGAATGGGATTAGTGCCCTTAGGAAAGGGCTGCCTTGCCCCCTCTATCACCTGAAGACTTGACCAACAAGAAGGTGCCATTTATTTATTTATTTAATATATTTTTTTTTTAGTTATACGTGGACACAGTATTTTTATTTTTTTATTTTATTGTTTTCTTAATGTGGTGCTGAGTATCAAACCCAGAGCCTCACTTATGCTAAGCGAATACTCCACCGATGAGCCCCAGCCCCAGCCCCAGCCCCCACGGCCCCTTTTTATATTTTATTTAGACACAGGATCTGGCTGAGTTGCTTGGGGCCTCGCTAGTTTCCTGAGACTGGCTTTGAACTCATAATCCTCCTGCCTCAGCCTCTGAGCCACCACAATACCCAGCTATTTGTGTATCTTGATGTGCAAAAAGATTATATATTTTCCCTCTGGTATCTAGAAGCATACAGTCTGGAAAAGATACCTGTGTTCTGATACATAAGCAACAAAAATTTACTTGAGTCTTGAACTAATTCATAAATGGCAGTAAATTTTTGTGACATAGAGTAAGCATAATAGAAGATTAGGATTGGAAAACCATTGTAGATAAAAAAGCAATGGAGGAAGTTTTACAATTTTCCTTAAATAGCTTTGAGATAGGATTTTATTAATATCTGATTGAAGAGTCATAAACACATATACACATATTTACATATGTTCATATAAATATGTTTTAAACTTTGACAGAAATAAAGCAGAGACACTCCTTCAGCCCCATTTCTATTTCTACATATGTCTATACATACTTTTCTTTTTCTTTTTTCCAACTAGGAAAAAATCCTTGCATATGTTAGGCAAGATCTCTACCACTTAATCACAGCCCTAGACCAATATCTTTTTAAACATACTTTATATACAAACAGAGATATGAAAAACTGTGTTCTATTTGTGTAATAAGAATTGTGATGCATTAAAAATAAGATTTTATTTTTTATTAAAAAATAAAAGCAATTTAAGAAAATTGGGATATCATTGTAAAATCAGGTTTGGACACTCTTTTTTATTCTTATTTAAAAAAAAGTGTCCAAACCTGATTTTTAAATATATTGATATCATATGTGCTTGTTATTAAATAATCTTGAGTGATTTTTTAAAATTTTTTTAAATACTTTATTTTTTAGTTGTAGATGGACACATATCTTTATTTTATTTTTTTATGTGGTACTGAGATCAAACCCAGGGCCTTGCACGTGCTAGGCAAGCGCTCCACCACTGAGCCACAACCCCAGCCTGAAAATGTGATTTTTAATACTGTAGTGGTGTCATGCCTGTAATCCCAGTGGCTCCAGAGGCTGAGGCAGGAAGGATGATGGGTTCAAAACCAGCCTTAGCAACTTAGCAAGGTCCGAAGCAATTCAGTGAGACCCTATCTCTAAATAAAATATAAAAAGGAGCTGGGGATGTGGCCAGTGGCTAGGTGCCCCTGGGTTCAATCCCTCGTACTAAAAAAAAAAAAAAAGATGTGCAAGTAGTTGAGTATAGTGATGCACACCTATGATCCAGTGACCCAGGAGGCTGAGGCAAGAAGATTACAAGTTCCAGGCCAGCCTCAGCAGTTTAGCAAGGCCCTAAGCAACTTAGTGAGACCCTGCCTCAAAATATAAAGTAGAGGGCAAGGACTGGGGCTCAGTGGTAGAGCACTTGCCTCATGCTTGTGAGGCACTGGGTTCGATGCTCAGCACCACATAAAAATAAATAAATGAAGATATTAAATATATATTATTAATAAATAAATAAGTAAATAAAAAGTAGAAAGGCTGAGGATGTAGTTCAGTGTAGATTGCCCCTGGGTTTAGTACTCCTTACTACCAAAAAAAAAAAGTACTACAAAAAAAAAAATTGTATGGTATTCTGTTCTATTACTTTCATAGAATTCATTTTATTAAACTCTTTATTATTGAATATTTGGATTGCTACTACTTTTGTACCATTGTAAACAGTGTTGGAGGTAACTCTTCTTTACTTACAACCAATTTCTACAAGTGAATGATAAGTCAAGAAGGGTTCAAAATTCTACATGTCTAAAATGTTGGAGTCTAGGGCTGGGGTTGTGGCCCAGGAGTAGAGCGCTCGCCTAGCATGTGCGAGGCCCTGGGTTCGATCCTCAGCATCACATAAAAATAAATAAATAAAATCAAGGTGGCACGTCCAACTACAACTAAAAAATAAATATTAAAAAAAAATGTTGGAGTCTTGGTTTTTCCATCTTATGCCCTTCAGATCTGGTTGAGACTAACAGTTAGTCATTTAATGAACCTAGTTTACAGGAGAGTTCTTTAAGAGTTGTGCTTCCACTGTAATTTTTTTTTTTCTTGTGGTTTTGGGGATTGGACCCAGGGCCTTATGCATGTGAGGCAAGCACTCTACCAACTGAGCTATATCTCCAGCCCTCCACTGTAATTGAGAGATAAAAACAATAAAGAAATAAAGCAGAATAAAATATTTGTGTGTGTGTGTGTGTATGCACTGTGTGTGTGTATGCACTGTGTGTGTGTATTTCAGATCTGAGGAATAGAAGAGCTGAGCAAATGTGAGCTTCAAAAAGAGGAAAGGACTCAACACTGGGAATTGGAAGTTAAGAAAAGGATTTGGTGATAATCTGGGAATGCTAAAATATTGTCTTTGAAAAACAAATTTGGGGCATTTTAGAAAAAAAGATGTTCAAATACATTTTCATAAATGTTATTAGTCTGATAATAATGAGAAATGGAGTTGCAGAGACAATTCTGGCTGTTCATCATTAGGTTGAATAATCGATTCAATTAAACAATTCAACAGCTAAAGTACTTATGCATGAAATTAATTTTTTTAAATGGAACCCACGGCCTTCTACATGCTACGCAAGTGCCCTGGCACTGAGCTACATCCCCAACCCAAAATTTAACTTTTGGATCTCCTCACTGTTTTTTCATTTTCTCTTCTTGCCTGACAGTGTAATTGGAGTCTAATTTCTTGCCTCCTGCTATCTTAAGTTAGATTTCTATTTAAGTGTAGTTTTTTGATGTTTATTAATCATTTGGGAGATAGAATCACAATGGTGTAATTTTCTCCTTTAAATTGTGTGCTTAACTCTTGTCAATGTGAACACATTTTCTGTGTGCACATCAAAGTAAAACTGAATAGGCATGTCTTGGGAGATAAAATGCTGCAGATTTCTCACTATCAGAAATTGCCTTATTTCTTTCAGATTTCATTAATGCAGTGAGTCCCTGGTGCTTCCTAAGTGTAAATTATTATGTAATTTTGACATAAAAATCATCCTTTCTGAAGATTCATTAGACTTTGTTTAAAACTACAGCAGAGCAGTCATATTTTGAAAATATGTCAATTTTGTCATACTTATCCTGCTCATTTCTAGAGAAACTATGAAAACTAGGACAAGTTGATTTTAATTAATATTCTCATAATTCTCTCCAGAGTGCATTGTAATTTCCATTACTTTTAAAGTGCTTCTGGAATCACGGGGGATAACATTCCCCAATTTAACTACATAGTTATAAGTAAGTACAGTAAATATTAGTATGATATTCTGATTTAAGAATATTGTTAAAGCTACTGAAAGGTGTTTGGATAAAACACTAAGCATTAGGTCCTTTGTAAATATCACATTTTATGAATGTGTTAGCCAGGTTGACAAGAACAACTTATAGGACGAAAAGTTTATTTCAGCTCATCGTTTTAGAGGTTCAATCCATAGTCAGCTCTGGTGCCAAGGTGAGGCGGACCTCATGTAGGAAAGGTGTGGTGGAGGAATTCTGTGAGGCCAGAAAGAGAAAGAGTAAGGGGAAGCAGCCCCAAGGAAAATAAAACCTTGCAAGGGCATTGCCCACAGTGACCTACCTCCTCCTGCCACATCCCACCTACATAGTTACCACCCACTAGGTCCATTCAAACTGGGATGGACTGATGAGGCTACAGCTCTCATAATATTAATGTTTCTGCTCTGAACCATTCCTGCATTGTCTCACACATGAGCTTTTGGGGGGCACCTCAGATCCAAACCACAAAAATGAGTTTGTTAGCTATCTATAAGTTTAAGAATACAAATGAGAATTGAGTTATTCTTTTGTACAAAATAAGGAAGTACAACATGTTTAGAGGAGCGGTAGAGTTTCAAAAGTTAGTGGTTTGGATGGCGTGTACAGCAATCATTTAGTTGGATCTATGTAGGGCAAAGCTATCACATGTATTTTGTGTTAAGAAACTTCTTGCAATCACGCAAACTAGAACAATGCTTGATACCTGGGGGTTAAATAGGGTTGCAGTCACCTTGAGTGTACTGGGAGATAACCATTATATATAAATATATAAAAATATATACTATATAAAAATCATATTTAGTTTTTACTTTTTAAAACCATATGTTTAAACTTAAAAAGACTGTTTTGGCTGATGGCCCCTTCCACTGTGGTCCTTGAAGAATAAAAGATTCATATCACAGTCACAGCAAATAGCCCCATTCAATTTCACAAGTTGCCCCTGGAGTGGCTCATGTGTCCCCAGATCATGCTGGATTTTCTTCCCATTAAACCCTTTTACAGCTAACTAGGACTGGACACAGACTCAAAAACCTTAAACACTGAAAATATTAGGTTGCCCTACTCCCATATTCAGTTCTCAAAGAAAAAACAAATACTTATTTGTAAGGTAGAGTCCAATTTCTAATTTTCCTTCTAATGAGTACTTCGATTATTTATTTTCTCTTTCCCTTTATTCTTTGATCCCTTCTTTCCTTCCTTTCTTTTGATCCCTTTCAAAATATTTTAAAAAGAAGTTCTGCTTCTGCTATGCTAGTGTCCTAAATATTAGTTTAGTCTGCCCGTTTGGATACTCAGCATACTATCCCCTAATGGACACATCACAAATGTTTCCAGTGTATGGAGGCCCTGATGAACCATCTCTAATATGAATCCCAATAAGGTGGTCTGTCTGAATCCATCTGCTAATGTAATTCAGAAAGATTAGTCTCTTTCCCTCAAATATGAAAAATGAAAAGCTTAAGACCTGATTGGTAATAAAAGGTATCTTATAGACAACTGAGTGACTTTGAATACAGACTGAATTTTACATATTATTTAGTCAAATTTCTTAGAAATATTACTGATACTGTGATTATATAGCAAAGACTTAATGTCATGATGTAACTAGGTAAGAACTTGGGTGTCTTAGACTCTTGCTCCATCTTGCAAAAAAAAAAAAAATCTGCATTTATAGATATATACTGTATACAAAGAGAGACAAATGCAAAGACATTCTAGAGCCACAGGGGACAACGCAACAGTCCTCCATTTAACTACATAATTAACAATTGGTACAGTAAATATTAGCAGAGAAAAGGACAGAGAAACAGAGAATGCAAATGTGAAAAAATATGGATCATATATATATTTATATATATATATTATATATATATATTCACATATATATAGTTATTTTATTAATCCTCTACAGAAATATATATATATATATATATATATATATATTTATATATATATAGTTATTTTATTAATCCTCTACAGAAAAGTTGAAATATATATATATATATATATATATATATATATATATATATATACACACACACACACACATATAATCCTCTGTAGAGGATTAATAAAATACCCACATAATCACTGAAACTAGAATATGAAGTATCAAAAGAATCACAGTTGATATTATATAATGTTGACTAATTTTTTTAAGAATCTATAAGATATTTGAGGTATGCAGCTTTGGTTTTTTAGAAAATTATCAAAAAAAGCTAAAATGATTAAGATCATTAAAGATCATAAATAGTGACTTATTTTAGATATTTTATGAGTACACAAACATGCAAAGACATAAACTAAATAGGTCCCAGAAGTCACTGGCCAAATGCTAGTCACTTTCATTTTTTTGTTTTGTTTTGTTTTCTTTTCTTTTGTGGTACTAGGGATAGAACCCAGAGCCTCACACATACTAGGCAAGGGCTTTAACACTGAGATACATTCCCCAATCCTTGATATTGTTTTTTCTTTCCACCACATAAGCTTTCTAGTAGCTCAGAACTTGTTAAAAATCAATGAAGCAGGGACTGGGGTTGTGGCTCAGTGGTAGAGTTCTTGCCTAGCATGTGTTGAGACACTGGATTTGATCCTCAGCACCACATAAAAATAAATTAATAAAGGCATTGGGTCCATCTACAACTAAAAAATGTATTTAAAAAAAATCAGTGAAGCAGGGATGGGGATATAGCTCAGTTAGTAGAGTGTATGCCTCATATGCACAAGGCCCCAGGTTCAGTCCCCATAACCACCAAAAAAAAAAAAAAAAAAGAATGAAGCAGGGGGCTGAGGTTGTAGCTCAGTGATAGAGCTCTTGCCCAGTATGTGTGAGTCACTGGGTTAGATTCTCAGCACCACCTAAAAATAAATACAATAAAGGTATGTGTCCATCTACAACTTAAAACAATTTAAAAAAAAAATCAATGAAGTAATATTTCTTCTACTCTCCTGACCAATAAAATATATTTTTTCCATTTATTCATCCAGGTACTAAAAATTTAGTCATTGTCTATTCTTTGCCAGGACCCATGTTAGTCTCTGAACATACAAAAATAAAAATGCATGTGTCCTGTCCTTAAGGAGTTCACAGTCAATTGGAGGGCAGACATTTGACACAGGAATAGAGTATAATATAAAAAGTGTAGGCCAGGTGTGGTTGTGCATGCCTGTAAGCCCAGCGACTTGGGAGGCTGAAGCAGGAAGATGGCGAATTCAAAGCCAGCCTCAGCAAAAGTGAGGTGTTAAGCAACTCAGTGAGACCCCATCTCTAAGTAAAATACAAAATAGGGCTGGGGATGAGGCTCAGTGGTCGAGTGCCCCTGAGTTCAATCTCTGGTACCCCCCCAAAAAAAGGTGTTACAATAGTGGTACATATAATCTACTGTGGGAACACAGAGTAAGAAGCAGTAATTTGGCCGATATAGGAGGAATGAGGTGAAGAATCAGGTAATAATGATTCAATAATAAGTAATACAGTAACAAAAACAATGATAGTGGTCATATACCAAACAAATCCTAAATGTAATTGTACTTTTGGAGGGGTAGGTTGACAGAGGCCAAATTACCAGGCAAGGGAGGGGCCAGGGCATAACAGTGCAAATCTTGGGTGAAAAGATTTATCAAGCCTATCCGCCTAGAACATTTTTGCCATAGTCACAAGTTCCTTTCTCAGGTGCTTCCCATATGTCATCTAGATAATATTGCTTCCATTTAAAAGAGGCCCTGAGGCTCACAGGAGGTATGTGATTTGCCTCTGGACAGGCAGCTTGTATGTGGCAAAACAGAACCTAGGGAAGAACTTGGGTATCTCTGACTCTTGCTCCATTTAGCATATAACACTGCCTTCCTGCACACCTTTGATTAGGAGTGTATTGAAAGACCAGGAATTTCACAGGTGAACCAAGGAGAAAAGTGAATTGCAGGCAGGAGGAGAATATGCAAGGCATTAAGGAATTAGAGAGCTTGGCAAATCCTCATAGGCACAATTATTTGGAATAATTAGAGTAGAAATTATGTGGGTGGAAAGTGCTGGCAGACAAAATCAGATAGGCCTAACTGAGCTGGAACAAGTAGGGCTCTTGAATATTGCACAGAGGGGCTTATATTTTAGTGGAGTAAGTACTGAGAAACCACTAGAGAATTTTCAGCTTCAGAATCACATGATCAGATCTGCCATTTAGAAAGATGACTGTGCAAAGGCCCAGACAAATTCTAACAAGAGTCCAGCCAGGACAAGGACAAAGGCCAAACAGGGGGCGGAGTCTGCACTTTGGCTGGAGGCGCTAAGCAGAAGAAAGAAGTCCTAACCTTTTGCATGTATTCCTTACACAATTTATGAGACTTCCTTTGACATGACAAAATGTAAACACCTTTTCATCACCATCTTCAAAACCATCATGTAACATGTTCTTTTAAAGAACATCGAAAGGCACTATTTTGGTTCTGAATGGTTCTCAGGAAAGCAAAGTTCCCTCTTAAACTTTCAGTCATGCTGCTTCTTAGGAGGCATTTTGGGTGGATGGGAGACAGGAAATAAGGTTCAAAGGAAAGCTATCTGAACAAGGCCAATGGCAACAGAGTGGTGGTAGGGAGGATTGGTTATGATTCAACGTAATATGATAACTGATTGAACGCAGAGACTGAAAGTGAGTCAGAGGTGACTCCTAGTTTTGCATGAGGAAATGAGTAGATGGTGTCATTCTCCAGGATAGGGGAATATTTGAAGAGGTTTTGAAAGAAAGATGTAGAGTTAAATTTGAAGTTGTTGATTTTACATTTGGATGTCAAAATTATTCTGGCACCATTTGTTAAAAAATTTGTCTTTTTTTGTGATATCTTTGTCAAAAATCAGCTACCAATATCACACTATCTTGATGAATCTAGTTTTTTAAAAATATATTTTTTTAGTTATACATGGACACAATATCTTTATTTTGTTTATTTATTTTTATGTGTTGCTGAGGATCAAACCCAGAGTCTCTCAGGTAAGCCCTCTACCACTGAGCCACAACCCCAGCCCTGATGAATCTCGTTTTATAGTGAATCTTGAAGTAGGGTAATACATACTTTGAAGAACTTCAACTTTATTATTATTTTTTTTTAATCAGAAGTGTTTAGCCTTTCCAGGTGAATTTTAAATCTTTTTTTCTTGCTTGCTTTCTTTTTTTTTTGGTGCTGAAAATTGAACTCTGGACCCTGTGCATGCTAGCTAAGTGCTTTAACTATTGAGCCCCTTATGTTCTCAGGAAAGCAATGTTCCCTCTTAAACTTTCAGTCATGCTGCTTCTTAGGAGGCATTTTGGGTGGATGGGAGACAGGAAATAAGGTTCAAAGATCTTGTCAGGGGGCTGGGGATGTGGCTCAAGTGGTAGCACGCCCGCCTGGCATGCGTGCGGCCCAGGTTCGATCCTCAGCACCACATACAAACAAAGATGTTGTGTCTGCCGAAAAAAACTAAAATAAATAAATAAATATTAAAAAAAAAAGATCTTGTCAGTATCTACAAAAAAAAAAAAAAGAAAAGAAACTTGCTGGGGGGGGCTAGAGTTGCGGCTCAGTGGTAGAGTACTTGCTGGGTACTGGGTTTGATCCTCAGCACTGCATATGAATGAATGAATGAATAAAATGGTCCATTGACAACTAAAAAATTTTTTTTAAAAAAAACTTGCTGGGCTTTTGGGTGGGATTACATTAATTTGGCAAATCAAATTGGGGAAACTGACATCTTAATAATATTAAGTCTTCTAATCAATGAATTTGGTGTATGTTTCCATTTACTTACACATTTTTAAAATTTCTTATGTCAGGGTTTTGTAGACTTCTGAATACAGAACTTGCTCATAGCTTGTTAGATTTACCCCTAAGTACTTTGTCTATTTTGGTTGGACATACTAATTTTGAGTTGTCTATGTACTTCTTATATGTAGATGTCATATGGATAAATAGATATGAAGCCTGGAGGTTTGGGATGTTGTCAAGGCTGGGCTTCAGGCTTGGTATAGTCACCTTGCTCAGAAAATGTCACATTTCTCATGAATGTAATACAGAGAAGAAAATAGGGCTGGTTGAATTACTTTAACAACCAACAAATGGTTAATTATGGCATTCCATGTTGTAAGAAATAAATCAAGGAAGCTGGGCTCAGTGACATATGCCTGTAATCCCAGTGATGCAGGAGGCTTAGGCAGGAGGATTACAAATTGAAAGCCAGCCTTGGCAACTTAGTGAAACACTATCTCAATAAAATAAAAAGGACTGGGGATGTAGTTCAGTGCTAGAGCACCCCTGGGTTTGATCCCCAGTACCATAAATAAATGAAGGAAGGAAGACCCAAGGATCCCATGATAAGGGGTTAACACATGAACTTTAGCATCAAAGAGTGTATATTTAGATCCTGGTTCTGGGTCTTTGCAAGTCTCTGTTTCCCTGATTGTAAAATGTGTTAAGTAATAATATCTACTTCTTAGGGTTTTTGGGAAGATTAAATAATACAAGTGCATTTGAAGGGCATAGAATAGTAAGCATTTATTTCCTGTTAGCCACTTTTACTAGTTGTATAATGACTTGCTGGGAGACTGCTGTGGGAATGGCTTGGAAAAAAAACTTCATGGTTTTTAAGATCGTTGGCATTTTCTGATAATAATTACTGATTTTCAAAGAGAAAAATTGTGATTCATTGACTATAATTTTTCATGTACTAGGTATGCTCAGATTTTGATGCCCCATTCCAAAGATGACTTGCATATAAGAAAGAATCTATAACACCTGGAATCCCCTGCTAAAATCTGTTTGGAAACCATGCCTACTTGGTGATTTTTGATATGGGATTCAAACATCTCCCAAATGAAGTATGAGAGGTAACTGTAGATCACAAGGGATTCATAATTTCTGTCTCGAAGAAAGCAAGAAAAGTGATTAGAACTCATATCCTTCCCCCATCTCTCCTTATTCTCATTGGTTGCCTCTTGCTCACAGACGTTAACCTGGTAGTTCATTCAATCTGTCTCCAGCTTTGCCATGAGCTGACCCAATCCTGGACCCAGAATTCTTCATAAGAATCCCACTTCAGGGAAAGGACAAAAATTGTGCAGTGACAACTGTATTATTTGGACACTGCTTTGTGCTTTGTTTGATGGAGGAAAGGGGAGAATTGGAACTCTTTCAAAAGAGGACCACTCTCTAATATTGGCAGCTATCAGGATAGAGATTCATCAAAAACATTAACATGGACTATAAATGCTCTAATCAGGCAAAGAAGCTAAACTTAAACTCTGCTGAGATGTCTCCTACTGAGCTGGGCATGGCTGTGCAAGTCTGCAATCCCAGTGATTCTGGAGGTTGAAGCAAGAGGATTGCAAGTTCAATGCCAACCTCAGTAATTTAGTGAGGCCCTCAGCAATTTAGCAAGACTTTGTCTCAAAATTTAAAAAAAAAATTAAAAAGGGTTGGGAATGTATTTCAGTGGTAAAGCACTTCTGGGTTCAGTCCCAACCTACAAAAAAAGAAAAAAAAAGAAGAAATCTTGTTGGTCTGGGACCCAAATACCGGTGTAACTGCTGTTATTCCTTCTGGAAGTTCTGAAATGTTATATGTTCACAAGTGTTTGATGAAATTTAGACTGCAGAAATTGTGCCTTGAAAGTGATTTTTATTTTTACTCTTGGTACCAGGGATTGAACTCAGGGGCACTGGGCCACTGAGCCACATCCCCAGCCCTATTTTGTATTTTATTTAGAGACAGGGTCTCACTGAGTTAATCAGTGCCTCACCATTGCTGAGACTGGCTTTGAATTCAAGATCCTCCTGTCTTAGCCTCCCAAGCCACTGGGAGTATAGGCGTATACCATTGCGCCCAGCTTGAAAGTGATTTTTTTTTTTAGTTGTATTTGGACACAATACCTTTATTTTATTGATTGATTTATTTTTATGTGGTGCTGAGGATCAACCCAGGGCCTCGCACTTGCTAGGCGAGTATGCTACCTCTGAGCCACAATGCCAGCCCTGAGCCACAACGCCAGCCCGATATCTTTATTTATTTATTTTTATGTGGTGCTCAGGATTGAACCCAATGTCCCTCCGTGCAAGGCAGGCAAGCACTCTAATGCTGAGCTACAGCCACAGCCCCCTATTTTTTTTTTTTTTAAAACAAATTAACTGAAGCTCACTTTGGTTCTCTAAGTTCAAAATTCTGTAAAGTTAGAGGTTGGTTTTTTTTTTTTTTTTTTTTTGGTACTGAGTAATGAACTCAGAGTCACTGACCCATTAAGCTTCAATTTTAAAAATTTCTTGGGCTGGGATTGTAGCTCAGCGGTAGAGCGCTCGCCTAGCACGGGCGGGACCCAGGTTTGATCCTCAGCACCACATAAAAATAAAAGGCATTGTGTTGTGTCCATCTACACCTAAAAAATAAATATTAAAAAAATTTTCTTATTTTGAAACAGGGTCTCACCAACTTGTTCAGTTCACCCCCAGACTTGCCTTTCTTCTGTCTCAGCGTCTTGAGTTGCTGGGATTACAGTAGGTTGATTTGTGTGTGTGTGTGTGTGTGTGTGTGTGTGTGTGATGCTGGGGAAGGTTGATATATTTTTAACCTAAAATCTTTCCTAGAAAACCGAGGGGCCTCTGTGACTAATGTAATTCCTTTTTGGAAGAAGGGAGAGATGAGAAAGAGTATTTACTCTTATTAATCCTGTTTTGAGTCATTGCCATATTAATCTAGCAAGAATGATATGACTAACCACGTTTAACATAGATAGAAACTTCTGCTCAAAGAGGTTATTTTCTTTACTCAAGGCCACCGAGTTAATGTGTATCATAACAGGTTTTCAAATTCAGTACTGTCTGGCATCAGTTTCCAAGGTTTTTCCACTATACCACTCAAATATTCAGCTATGCATGTTTAAAGCTAAATGTATTGACTGAACTGATAATACAGATTGTGTTCTTCCCCAAGTAGAAGTGGATAAAATTCTGTTACTGCAATCACTTTGATGCTATTTCCTTTGTGTCAATAGACCTATCTATCTGTGAGGCCTATGGCCAGGCTGGGGTGGAGCACTGTGAGTTTTTGTTGGTCTATAACTTGGTCTAATTATCTCTGGATTCTTATAGACAAGCAATGACAGCAAAAACTCATTCCTCTTAGGTGAGATAAGCATAAGGTGAAACTAAACTCTGCTTTTAATGGCTTACCAGCATTTATCTCTAGAAATATTTATTTTATGTGATAAGTAAAATATTATTATATGAAGACTACTGGAGATAGCCAGGGCCAATTGTGATTACATCTCGAGGGCTTGGACAATTCTGTCTTCTTCTGAGCCATGTCCATATAGTATCTTAGTTTTCTAGTATGTGTCTCATCCAAAGTTCAAAGTTCCTCTCTTTTTGTCATTTGCTTGTGTTTTCCTCCCTGAGGTTTCTAACTCATACACTCTGCTTTGTCATATTTAAGGATTCCTCTTAAATATAACTCCCACAAAGGCAATGTTCTTTTCTTCTTTTGCTTGACTCCTTTAAATTTTTGTCTTGCAACATAATGGACCTTCTGATAGAAAAGTTAAAATAACAATACAAATAAAATAGCTTCCTCCTCTAAGAAAGCCCTCAGTTCTTGTTTCCCACGCCCTTGTTTGCCCTTCACTTCCTTGGCCTAATTTAGATTTGTCAACTCAATGCATAGGCATTTTGTCTTTGTTTATGTACACATCGTGCCTAGCTCTAGTCTTGGATTTAACAGATATTAAATAATCATGACTTTGGAATGGTGATTAGTGTTGACCTTAAAAAAAATTACAGCTGGTCAGGAATACTGCTTTTTGTTGTCCTTGTTGTTGTTTGTTCAAATGACCCCAGTCTGATTTAACCCTCTTGTGGTAGACAGCTGCACTAGAGTGCACTTGCCTTTACCCTTGAAAACCACCTGGAGACCAGAGCTGGCAATAACGGCAGCTGATCTTCTGACGAACACTTACAAATTCTTGTAATGCATACCAGTTTGCTTGTGGAAGTAATTTCAGCGTGTATAATCACCTTCACATAACTGGAGAAACCCAGATACAATCTTATATAATGCCCCATCATGACAGGATTATCTCACTGGGTTAACTTTGCATGCTTGAAATTGAAGTTTTTTTTTTTTTTAATTAATTAATTTATTTTTTATTACTTGGGCATTCAAGTGATCCAGTGTGGGCCTTAAAAATCTATGCATGGAGTACTCTTATCAACTGTGTATGGCATTAATATTGTGAGGTTTTAACATGAGGTCTTTAATTTACCTGTTTTCTGGCTTAAAGAGACTTTAGCCTGTATAACCCCTTTACAGGTTCCCTTAAAATTTATAGACTGAGGCTGGGTTTGTAGCTCAGTGGTAGAACACTTGCCTAGCACATATGAGGCACTAGGTTCAATCCTCAACACTGCATAAAATCAAATAAATAAAGGTATTGTGTCCATCTACACTAAAAATATTTTTTTAAAAAGAATCTTGGGGAGCTGGGGTTGTGACTCAGTGGTAGAGTTCTTGCCTAACACGTGTGAGGCACTGGGTTCAATCCTCAGTACCACACAAAAATAAATAAATAAAATAAAGATATATATATATATATATATATATATATATATATATATATATATACACACACATAAATAAATAAATAATCTTGGGCTGGGGTTGTGGCTCAGTGGTAGAGTGCCTGTCTAGCATTCATCAGGCACTTTGTTCAATGCTCAGCGCTGCATATAAATAAATAAAGTTCACTAACAACTAAAAAATTTTTAAAAAATTAAAAAAAAAGAATCTCATAAAAAAATTTGCAGACTGATTTTGGATCACAGTTCTGTGGAGCAATTTGTAAAAACAAATGCCAAATACTTGGCAACAATAGGAGAAATTGACAGTGGATCTAAAGTTTAACAATGCATTTCCTTTCAGAAATAACAGCACCAGCTTTCTCACAATAAGGAAAATAAAGAAGGAGCTTCCATCTCACTCTAATATTTCAAAAGTAAACAAATCAATGGAGGAAAGTGGTTATGTCATTGTGAGGAATACAATAGTGTAACTCAATAGAACAGTTTTGTTAATGTTTGTGTATCCAAGGTAATAACATTAATAAATCAGGAGAAAATATTTTCTTTTTCTAGAATCAGTTCGCAAAGACCTACATGAAATCTACATTACTGTAGTTCTTATCCATGTGGGAGCATCCACAACTCTGAATTGATTAGGATACCTGTATAATCAAATTTAAGATTCCAATTCTAAATTGTGTTTTTGATACACTTCATCTAACTTGTTTCAAGAGCTCTGGCCTACTCCCCACTGGGACTCTCTGGAATGCAATTTGCAGGTAAATCCAGTATTACCTAGTGGAGCATGCTTACTGAGTAGAGACTGGGTCTGAACTACAGCCTTCCATTCTCCTGAGATTCTTACTGACTTGACTATAAGGGTAAGAGAAACTGAAAAACAATGCTTAAAAATGTTTCTTGTGGAGAGGAAAGCAAATCGTATGAGGAATGTCTTTAATAGAGCTCAACCTCTCAGCAGGAAACCTTGCCTTGGGAGGGTTGTACAGCTGGAGAAAGTGGTAACAAGAGGAAGCTCTCCTCTTCACAGAGCAGAGAAGCCTCCTGGATCCTTTCTATTACCCTCGTCCTCCTTTTAGGAGAGGTGAGTAATACAAACCAGTGTCTGGAACATGGGACACGCTCCCACTTGGCAAGGGAAGGGACCACTTTTGTGTTATTCATTATTGGTATTCCAAGCATTCAGATCGGTTCCTAGACTATAGTAAGCACATAATAAATATTTATTGACTTACTGACCAATAAGCACTCAATGTATTCATCAGTAAAATGATTCTCTACCTATTTACCATCTCTCCCTAATCTTTCTTGTGTTGTAGCTGGGTTCAGATTTTTTTTTTTTAAATAAAAATGACTAAAACCTAACCTACATTATATATTTAGGGATGTGTTAGATTTTGCAGTTGGAAAGATCAAACCTTTTAAAGTCACAAGTAGAATGGCATAAAGGCTTAAACTTGAAATGTATTTCTGGATCTAAAACTCAGTGGTTTATCTCTTTACCTTTCTCTGAATGATTTTCTAGGTAATTGGATGAATAAAGAACAAAAACTCTCTCATTTTTATGCTTCCCTTTCTGAGGCAGCATAATAGATGGATTACTTTGATTATGAATTGTTGACAGTTTGGTTTAGAATAGTTGGCGGATTGTCAGATCTGGGTCAAATTCTGTTACTTCCATGTTGTACCTAGTATAGTGTTCATACGCAAATGTTGATAAAACAGAAATGCATGCCAAGTATCAGGTGTCTTAGATTCTGAGTGCTGATAGCATTGTTGACATAAGTAGATTATAAACAGAGGGGAAATTAGCTTTAATTGAAGTTAATTGATAGATTATAAGTGGACAATGAGTCATTTTGTTGGTGGATAAGACATACTATTATGCCTTACCTGAGGTCACTGGTGCAATTCTGTATCACAGTAGAGTAGTCAGAGAAAAAAAAAAAAGGAGTTGGTATGCAACTAGAATTCACAATTTTCTTCCTGAGCTCTAGCTGAAAGGGGTTCCTGCCCAGTGCCCATGCTTTGGAGGGTTCTCCTCTAGCTTCATCCCTCCTAGTGATGCAGGAGGCTCCAAGCTGTCTGAGCACCTACCCTGGACCTTACTACCCTCCCACTTCCAGGCCTCACTTGCCAATGATGCAACTTGGCCTGAGGAATCACCAAGGGGTGGCTTTTGTGAGGGATGTGGTATAGTTTAGATGTGCAGGATGCATTATCCTGTCTGAGCCTTTTTTGGGGGATGGAATGGAGCTGAGACAAGGAAGAAAAGGGGATGCAAGTTACAGGCCAGAAGTCGATATGCCCCACAGGGATACCAACCTAGTTAAATTGTAGTGTTTAGTATTTATAATAGAGTATATGAATTTTCATTTGTTAGTTTGCTTCAGACATTCCAAAGTTAAAAAGCAGGCCTGCAAGTAGGGCAAGTCACATAGCCTATTTTATTGTCAGTTTCCTCATCTGTAAACAGGGTGATAATAACTGTCCCACTAACCTCAAAGGGTGGAGATAATGAGAATGATCTTAAAAATAACTATCATCTGTTGAATACATACTATGGTTCAAGCTATATACAAGACACTTTGCATGCATTATATTTGATCCTCACAAATCTTCAGGATGTACAGTTTTGGTTCACTTTTTGAAGAACAGAAAACAGGCTTAAAGAGGTTAAGTTTCTTCTTCCAGCTTCTCCCCCACTGAGACACAAGTGAGATAATGTATGTAACAAGCTCATACAAATAGAAGCTAATATAGTAGTTGCTAACTCATTTATCCATTTAATAAATTTTTGTTGAATGCCTATTAACGTATTGAGGATATACCAGTCAACAAAGGAACAAAAATCATTGACTTTAGAAGCTTACATAGGATGTTAGATGGTGTGTGGAATTAAAGCCAGGGTATGTGGAGTCATGGGGAAGATGAGATTTTAATAAAGATGTGATGGAGGTGAGGAAGGACATTTTATTTTTTGGCTGCTGTTCTGTGTGTATGTTTTTCTTTTGGTGAATATGGGTGGGGTGGGTGAAAGTGAAGAGAGACTCCAGTAGTTGAAGGAACAGCAGATGGAAAGCCTATAAGACAACAATTTGCTTACTTTTCTAAAGCTCAGACCCTGGTCAGAGCTTCAGCTTTTACAACTGAGTAGCAAGGGGAGCTAAGCAAAGAAGTGATTTGAGTGAAGTGAAAAGATTTGCTTTGGCTGAGGTGTTAAAAATGGTCTGTTGGAAGCAAGGGAAGAAAAAGGAAGACCAGGCGGGTGATTGTTGCAAAGTGCAGGCAAACAGTAGTTTGGACCAGGGTCACAGGAGCAGAGATGGTAGACAGAGATCAGAGTCCAGATACAGTAATTAGCGGTTTTTACTGTCCTTTATAGTACATTGGAGAAAGAAATTCAGGAAGATTCTAAGGGTTTTTTACTTGTGTGATGACAAAGGTGTAGATGGCATTAATTGTGATGGTCAAGGTTGCAGAATGAGTATATTTTGGGCAGGAGAAAATGGAACCTGTTTGTACATGTTAATTCTAAATTGTCTATTAGACACCAGGTGGAGAGGTCAGGTTTATTTTTTTACTTCATTGGGTTTGAATTCTTTTTTTTCTATTTATAGAGTTGTAATGGTCCTTATGTTCCTTTGTTTTCAAGGTTGTGGTCTTGGTTATATAGAATTTGATGTTAGTGCTCAACTGAGAGAAGAAAGAAATATTAAGAAGTAGTTTCAGCAAAAGTAATAAAAAAGGATCTATAGATATAATTTGTAACTTGGATTCAGTTTCCAAAAGACGGACATGTCTAAGAAGCCATGCAATATCAGTGCCACACACATGACTTGAGGATACCCAAAGGGTAGCTGACAACCTATTCCAAGTGTTTAAAATAAACTAGATACTGAAGAAGCATGTTTGAAAAAAATTTTTAAAAGTAGTGTTCATAAATAACTGTACTAATGGTTCTCAGTCTCCACACAGACATCAAAACATGAACTCATTGGTGCATAGAGCTAAACAAAAATAAAACTCTGAGACCAGACAACAAAATGATTTCTGATGCTTGGCTAATGACATATCTGCATCAGGGCTGACATCACATAGCTCAGCCTGGCTCAAGGAAGGAAAAATAAAACTGCAGGAGCATCAACATCTTAAGAGACCTTATTATGGTCTCTGCACCAAGGGAATCCAGCTTGGAAACTTGGGATCTAGAGAAGGAGCTATGCTCTGCCCAAGGCAAAGCCAGATTATTATTAGTAGCAATAAATGTTTCTGATTATGTCACAGAACTTGCTGTCCTGGTCTCTAACAACGGATCACCATTAAATCTGGCATGTTTGTGTGTCTGGGGGTGGTATTGGTTCTGTTGTTGAAATCGGCACGTTCCCATCTGCCTACTTTTGTGATCATGTAAGTGTCTGAAGGTGCCAGAATGAGCACGGAAGTTGGACAGGAACGTTTTCCTAGAAGAAATTACAAATAAGCAAAATCCTAAGAGGATTTATCGCCACGGAAGCAGCCCAGAGTCAACCCCTGGGTTCTAAAAGAATGCTCAGTATGGCCCAAGTTTGCGGACTGGCTTCTGCTCTGGGTCAGCTTTCAGCCAGATCGGTGAGAGCTGGCGCCAGGGTCATCTGGGAGAGGCGACCCCACGCTGCTGGGTCTCCTGGGACTGGATGCCAAGGATGGGTAGGGGCGCAGCGTGATGAGGGGCGGGTGTTGGGAAAGACAAGTCCCGCGCTCTCCTCAGTCACCAAGACTTGGCGGCGCCTCCTCTGGGCCAGTCAGTGCCGGGGTTAGGCCAGATCAGCTCAGGGCGCTGCAATTCCCTCGCGGCCCCAGTGCTGGTGTCACCTGGTAGCAGCCAAGGTGCTGCTCGCGAGCGAGGGCGCGGCCGGCAGGCGGGCGCGGAGAGCGCGAGGGGGCGGGACCGGCGCGACGGGGCCGCCCGCCCCCCCGATGATGCGGCGGCCGCCGACTGGCCTCCGCCTTGTCACTCACTGCTCACCATGGTTGCAGCACAAAGCAACAAGCCCCGGAGGCCGCTTCCTCCCTGAGGAGCGGCTCGGGCGGCCGGAGAAGGCGCAGGAGGAGGAAGAGGCGGAGGAAGAGGAGGGGAATCGCCGCTTCCCAAACACACTCTCCAAGGGGGCTGTGCGCGGCGCTCGACTCGGCCCTCGGACACCCTCCCGCCGCCGGGAGTCCGGACCTGGGCTACCCGCGGTCCCTCTTCCCCTGCTCCACCGCGCGCAGACGAGGAACAAAGTTGCCGAGGGCGACCCGGAGGCTGTAGCCCGGCTGGGGCTCTGGCCGCGGCGGCGCCGGCGCCGGCGCCGAGGCAGCTCCGTTCCTCGCGCGCCGATGGGGGTAGGCGGTGTCGGGGCCCACGACGGCGGCCGGAGCAGCAGAGGCGGCGGCGACGGCGGCGGGGCGGCGCGAGGGGATGCAGCAGCAGTCGGGAGGGACGGCCGAGCCCAGTAGACCGAGCCCAGGACCGGCGGCGACTGCAGCCGAGGCGAGCGGGCTTCGCTGCGCCCGGACCTAAGCCTGACCCACCCGGTCCGTCCTGCAGACCAGCGGCGTCCAAGTGCCCAAGGACTGGGGACGCAGGAGACCCGAGTGCTTCGCGGAGACCCCTGGGCGGCGACGCGAGCCCCTGAGAGGAGGGGGCGACCCTCGCGCTGGGGGAGAGGAGGCTCCGCCTGCCTGCAGCCCTCCCCCTCGCTACTGCCACTCGTACCTCCCTAAAAATAACTCGGGCCCGCTGGGGCCAGGAGGAGCCGCCAGTGTCCCCCGAGCGGAGCCTGGGGAGGCGTGTCGAGCCAGGGCCAGGAGGGAGCCGGGCGCGCCTGTAAACCTACAGAGGCAAGCGGCGAGGAGGAGGAAGGGGACTTCCCTGCTGCCTGGAGCGCCTCAGGCTTGACCGCAGGGACCCTCCCGGCCGCGCGTTTCGGGGAGCTGAGCGCGGAGGGCGCCCACCGCGCCTGTCCCGCGCTCTCGGCCCGGCCAAGCCGCCCTCGCGCCCGGCGCAGCCGCCGCGGTTTGGCTGATTAGCCCGGGCGGGCCGCGCAGGGCGGCGGCGGCGGCGCTGGGCCGGGAGGAGGCCAGCGAGGGTGCCGAGCGGCCCCGGCCCGGCCCGCGCGGGGAGATGGCGTCCTACGTGGATAACAGCTTCCGCCAAGCGGTGATGAAGAACCCCGCCGAGAGGACCCCCCAGGTGAGACCCGCTGCCTCCGGTCGCCTGCACTTGGCCGGGTTTGTTTCTCTCAGGCTGCACCCTTTCTTCTCCTCCGCCACCCTGTCCTGACACCGTTCTCCCCAAGCACCCCACTTCTCACATCAGGACTTCCAGGCCTTCCCACCTCCGAGTCTTTTCTCAAGGGCGTCCTGGATTTATTTTTCCCTCTCCTTGCTATTCTTTATACTTCTCACTACTGAGCTCGGATTGCCCGGCGACAGAGGGGTGTGTGTGTGTGTGTGTATGTTCACGCGTGGACCTTCTCCGATTAGTCCCCTGCTCCCCAGCAGTGCTCGGGACCTGGGAGTCTCAGCGGGTGGGGTCTTACCTTCCCTGTGCCAAAGATTATTCTTGCCACCCTGATTTCTGTTTCCGTTCCTTCCCTTGCATGTGGCTTTCCTTTAGACTTCAGTGGTGTTTGATAATGTGGGATAATGTGGGTATAGGAGGAAACTTGTATGGTTCTGGGAAAAGTCCATGTTGAGCTTCTAAAGTAGAACATTGAGGTTTGTGTATTTATTTGCTATTTTATTTTTTGGAAAAAAGATGCTGCTTTTCATTGAAAGGGAAACAGTTGAATAGTCAGTTTTTAGTTTCAATTGCAGATGTAACTGCAGAGCCTGCACATTCAAAAACACCCCTCCCTGGAAGGGCACCCTGCGGATTCTTCTGGTGTTGCACAACCTTGTCAAAAGTAGACGAGTTTGTTAACCTTTCTATGTGTGTTTACCACCAGGCTTCTTTTTCCTCTTACTTCAAGTGGAAGAATTGCTCGTGGGGTTGGATTTGATCATCTCAAGTTGGACTAGAGAAGGAGAAATTTTATAAAAATGTGGTGGTTTGATTTTCTTAGCTATAAGTTTCTGAGAGGATAATGACGCATATTCCTAAGCATTGGGATGGTGACTACAGGGTATCCTTCTTGCCAACCTTCTTAAGGCAAATAAGCTCTCCTGATCCTGGGACCATCAGATACATTAGGATCGAATGCTCGGAAAGAGTTGCTTTGCTTGTTAGGTGTTGGATGACATCTGTCCAAATCCAAATTGCTCTTATTTTCTGACATTGATTATTCTTTAATGTGGGGAGAACAGAATAACATAGAATCTTCCGCTGGTTGCCATTGGACAAGCCCCAAGAATGGCACCTGGTACCATTTTGATTTTTCATTTTCTCTGATGGAGCTGTCACATCTGGGGGATCATGGATTGATATCACATATTTACCAAACCTATGGAAAATGGGCCATAATTTTACAAGGCAATTTATTTTAGTGTCTCCAGAAAGTTCCTATTCTCAAACGCTGTTTCTGTGATGATCAAGGAATGTTCTGCTTTGATCTTGTCCCCCCCCCTTGGTGTTTCAGTGCCTCTCAAGTGCCTTCCTCCACCAGAGTACTGCTTTAAAATTTTCAGTTGCATTGGAGTCTTCTGCACCTGAAAATGCACATTCCTAATCTCAGTGGGAAGGAAAAGCAAATTTCAGTGAGATATTTCACTTCTTTTCAAGAATAGTGTTTGAAGTGCCAAGTGAAATCACACATGCTGAGAATATTAGAACCTAGCTAGGCTGGTCAGGAATGATGTCAGAGCCTTGTAGTGGAAATTAGAGATGGGGGAAGTGGTGTCTTCAGTTGATTAGTTAGAAGAATAACAGTGCTTGAAACCTGCTATCAGGTGGACGGACAGATCAGCAAACAAGACTGGAAGAGACAAAACCTCCACTGTGACAGCCTGTGGATTGTGCCAAGTAAATGAACTGTTAAACTTTCCTTTTCCCCTGCCAGTTGTATAGAATGGAGTAAAAACTGACCCAACATAGAACCTGGCCTGAGTCAGAAGTAAGTGGGCCAGTTACTACTAATACCACACCATGAAAGCCCCACTGACAATCTGAAAGCAGCACCCCTCCCCTCCCACCTAACCTTCACAGAAAAGGTAAACACAGAAAAACTTACCAAACATTTTGAACATTCTTACGTGTCAGCCCCATTAACTTTGATGTTCATCATTTGGGTTTTACTTGCGCAAACCCCCCTGTTTGTTTATTGTTTTCAAGAGAAAGTAGCTTGAAATGTGAATGTTTTCCATCTTTTCCTGACATGTCAGAAATAATCCATCTTTTAAAAGTTTGAAATTTAAGTAGAAAAGAAATGCTTCTGGGAGTGGTGTTGCCTGTCTGTAATCCCAGGTACTCTGGAAGCTGAGGCGGCAGAAGGATGGGAAGTTTTTTTTTTTTTTTATTGTTGTTGTTCTTTTTAGTTTTACATGACAGTAGAATGTATTTTGACAAATTATACATACATGGAGTACAACTTCCCATTTTTCTGGTTGTACATTATGTGGAATTACATTGGAAATTGAACATGGAAAATAATGTCAAACCATTCTACTGTCTTTCCTATTCCCATTTCCTGTTCCTTTCTTTAATCCCTCTTTGTCTAATTGAGTTTACTTCTATTCTTTTCTGATCTACCCCCCACCGTTATTGTGAGTTAGCATCCACACAGCAGAGAGAACATTCAGCCTTTGGTTTGGGGGCATTGGTTTATTTCACTTAGCATGATAGTCTCTAGTTCCATCCATTGACTGGCAAATGCCATAATTTCATTTCTCTTTATGGCTGAGTAATATTCCATTGTGTATATATAGCACATTTTCTTTAGTCATTCATCTGTTGAAGGGCACCTAGGCTGGTTCCATAGTTTAGCTATTGGGAATTGAATTGCTATGAACATTGATGTGGCAGTGTCACTATAAAATGCTGATTTTAAGTCCTTTGGGTATGTATATACTGAGGAGTGGGATAACCGGGTCAAATGATGGTTTTATTCCAAGTTTTCTGAGGCATCTCCATACTGCTTTCCAGAGTAGTTGCACCAATTTTTAGTCCCACCGCAATGTATGAGTGTACCTTTTCCCCAACATGCTCGCCAACATTTATTGTTACTTGTATTTTGATAATTGCCTTTCTGACTGGAGTGAGATGAAATACCAGTGTGGTTTTTAAATTTTTTTTTTTTTTGTAGATGGACAGAATGCCTTTATTTTATTTCTTTATTTTTATGTGGTGCTGAGGATTAAACCCAGTGCCTCTACCACTGAGCTAGAGTCCCAGCCTCTATCAGTGTGTGTGTTTAACAACAACAAAAAAATTAATTGATTAATTAATTTTTATGTGGTGCTGAGGATTGAACCCAGGACCTCTGGACGAGCGCTCTACCGCTGAGCCACAACCCCAGCCCTATCAATGTGGTTTTTTTTTTTTTTTTTTAAAGAGAGAATTTTTTAATATTTATTTCTTTAGTTTTCGGCGGACACAACATCTTTGTATGTGGTGCTGAGGATCGAACCCGGGCCGCACGCATGCCAGGCGAGCGCGCTACCACTTGAGCCACATCCCCAGCCGCTCAATGTGGTTTTCATTTGCATTTCTCTAACTAAGCTCAAGGTCACCTATAACTAAAAAATAAATATTTAAAAAAAGACATTTTTTTCATATATTTGCTGACCGATTGTATTTCTTCTTCTGTGAAGTGCTTGCTCAGTTCTTCTGCCCATTGGATGGCAAGTCTGAGTTTAGCCTCATCAACTTAAAATAAAAAATGCAAAGGGCTGGCGATATGGCTCAGTGGTAAAGCACCCCTAGGTTCAGTCGCTCATAACGCATAAAACAAACAAACAAAAACCCCTAAACTAACATATTAAAAGACTACTGTGCTTGTTAATGCAAAAGTGGAACTTTACACTTGCCTGTAATCCCAGCGGCTTGAGAGGCTGAGATAGGAGGATCAGGAATTCAAAGCCAGCCTCAGCAAAAGTGAGGCACTAAGCAACTCAGTGAGACCTTGTCTGTAAATAAAATACAAAATAGGGCTGGGGATGTGGCTCAGTGGTGAGTTCCTCTGAGTTCAAACCCCAGTACAAAAAAAAAAAAAAGGAGTGAAGTTTTTGTGTAAGTAGTGTCTAGTCTCATGAATACTGGAGAGTTAGAACTTTGTAATATAACCAAAGCAACCATGTTAAAAAAAGCTTGAAGGACATGAATTAGGAAAGTTTTGCTGTGGTGCTTCCTTCTGTTTCCGAGGATAGATTCCATAAAGGAGTTTGTGGGATTCTCACAGGAGAAAGGAAGGTGCTTAGAAGGAAAAGAATAAAGAAAAATGCATTTTTCATTAAATTTAATTCTTTTTTCCCCCCTTTTCTTTCTTTCTTTTTTTTAATCAGGTCAGCCTAGTTCTTTTTCTATACTCTGTGAAGTCAGTTTTGTATTTAGGTCAATCAATTGCCTAGAAGTAAACTCAATGTCACTTGTGTAACCTAAGAAGTTGGCTAGAGGAGAATCTAGGGTGGGGAGATTCTCAGTAACTTTGAATTAAGAGCATTTCATATCCACCTGGAAAACCGGAACCTACTCTGTAGGCATTTTACTGGGAAGGGGCAATGGTAAGGAGAAGTATAGAAAAAATTGTCATCTAAATTTTTAGCCAAATCATGCATATTCGGATTCAAGAAGCTCTCACTGTTTCACCTGATATTCTGAGAGGACTGAAAAAACTGTATTTAATCTAGTGTTTGTCCTATACTGTGAATTCTAGTTAATGGGGCATTCTGTCCTTAGACAACATACTCCCTTGAAAATAATGAGCAGGAGCTGCGGCGGCTGTGGCTTAGTGGTAAAGCGCTTGCCCAGCATGCGTGAGGCACTGGGTTCGATCCTCAGCACCACATACAAATAAAACAATAAAATAAAGATATCATGGTCACCTATAACTAAAAAAATGAATATTAAAAAAAAGAAAATAATGAGCAATAGACATTCTATTGATATTTTAAAATGTACCTCTGCTGAAAAACTGGACTCTTACTTAAGTAATTGCTTTATTCAACTATTTAGGTTTGTGTCTTTAATCACTTAAATGAGACCTGTGGTTACCAAAGCAATTTAATGAACTGGAAGATGTAAATAAATTACAAACAGCTTTAGATTTCAAGGCTTTATGCAATAAAATAATTTTCTAAACTATTAACTTGTTGAGTTCAGGCCCTTTGAAATTACTTCTTTGGAGTGTTTAAATAGCTTAATATTTTAGTTTTCCAGGTGAAACATATATTACAAAATTGTTTCCTCTACTTTAAAGACCAAATTTGTGTGTTTTTAGCTAGTTGTAAAAGTTACTTTTAGATAGGGTATGTATAAAATAACTCACCCTATGTCCTGGTTAATATCTTACTTTGCTTTTCACTATTAAAAATTTTTTGGGCTATTGCACCATTTGATTTAGTTGCTAAGTCATGAATTTGTCAGGCGAGAGTTCCTTGGAGAGTACAGGGTTTATTTAGTTCTTTGCAAAAGTCACTCGGTAGAATTCATCTTGAGTCATAATGAGAAAGCTGAAGGAAAATACCTTTAGCATAGAGAACTTTAAATTATGAGAATTAGTACAAAAGAATATCTCTGACATATTTAACTTTCAAATGTAGGGGAAGAATTATGTGTATTACAGTTAAATTTTCCATTTGAGTTTCTTTTTACCATTGTTTATGAGTAGACTCATTTTAATTTGATAGCTTGTACTTTGATTATATTTTTACTTGGTTCTGGGCTGTAGTGATAATATTTATTTTTTAAGTAGTTTTTGTTCTTAAAGCTACTAAACTATACACAGTTTGAAAAGCATATTTCCCAAAGAAATGATTGGTCACAAACATTTAAATTTCATAGAAGTGTTTTGTGAATTTGTTGGGTAAAAAACATACATTTATAACTAAAATACTAATTTCAAACTTTATTAGCATGTGGCTTTGAACAAGTGAGGACTTAAATTTATGGCAAAAATTAGTAACATTCTTTTGCACTATTAGTGAAAGCCTGAAAGTCTTCAAATAGCCTGTTAAACATTTAGTAATTAACAGTTTCATAATTAGCTTTGCATATCTTGGCTGAGGATCAAAACGATCCAGCTGCTGGTTTCATTGTGGTAAATGGGAGTTCATAGAATAGTTAAAACAGGAATAGGACTGCCTTGTTTCCAACGTTTTGCCTCCCTATCCAAGAAAGGACATAAAAACAAAACCAGTTATAACCTCTTCTATCATTTTATTAATGATCTTACTGTTTAATAAGCAAGAGAGGATACACTGTAACTGCCAAGCTCAAGTTCAGCCTCCCCCACCCTCCATTCCCATACTGGGAATTGAACCCAGGATGCTTCACCAATGAGCTACATCCTCAATATTTTATTTTTATTTTGAGACAGGGTGTCCCTAAGTTACTGAGGCTGGCCTTGAACTTGTGATCCTCCTGCCTCAGCCTCCTGAGTAGCTGGGATTATAGGTATGCACCACTGTACCTGGCTGAAGCTCAATTCTTTTTTTTTTTTTTATTTTAATATTTATTTTTTTGACAGACACAACATCTTTGTTTGTATGTGGTGCTGAGGATCGAACCCGGGCCGCACACATGCCAGGCGAGCGCGCTACCGCTTGAGCCACATCCCCAGCCCTGAAGCTCAATTCTTGAAATCAAATGTTCTTTGCTTCATAAGAAAACATTGTATTTAATTTTTTTTTTATTGTGGATTTGCAAACAACTTTTTTTTGGGTAGATTTTGAGGAATTTAAACTGCAATAAGGTCTTTCTTTTGGTGATAATTGAAATTCAGGTCAATCAAGTAATAGTGGGATATGCCTCAGATATAAGTTGACTATATGAAATAATGGCCTGATAACCTTTTAGAAAACACAGAAAGACTGCTTGCTTGATGCGTATGAAAACTTTAAGAAAGTTTTGTTATTTATTTTGTACATTTTATATCCAAATAACTTTGGAAACTGGCAGTAGTCAGTGGTTTCTTGATATGTGCATATTATAAGATATTTCCTTTCTTCATTCCAGTTTTAATGATTCCTTTATCTATAAAATGATAATCACTTACTGATGTTGTTTTATGGATCAAGTGTTTAGCTCAGTGCCTAATGATAGTTTGCTCTCCCTTCATCTCTTTTTCCCTCTCTCCCTTTCTCTCTCTCTGTACTGGGGATTGAACCCAGGGCCTTGAGCATGCTAGGCAAGCACTGTACCACAGAGCTACATCCCCAGTTCTGAGAATTCTCTTTAAGACTGAGGTCCAGGTCTGGGGTTGTGGCTCAGTGGTAGAGCGCTTGCTTAGCATGTGTGAGGCACTGGTTTAGATTCTCAGCACTGCATATAAATAAATGAATAAAATAAAGGTCTATCTACATCTGGAAAAAAAAAAAAAAAGATTGCCGTCCATGGAAGGCCCTGGGTTCCAGATCCCCAGTACTATAAAACAACAAAAATGACTGATGTCTATTCTTCTGGCTTGATGGTTGGATATACCTTAGTTAACAGTGGAGAAGGAATAGAAGTATTGCAGGAGGGGCTGGAGTTGTGGCTCAGCAGCAGAGCGTTCACCTACCATGTGTGAGGCACTGGGTTCGATTCTCAGTACCATATAAAAATAAATAAATAAAAATAGAGATATTGTGTTCAACTAAAAAAAAAAAAAAAAGAAATATTGCAGGAGTATCATTTGCTGAATGGGCTAGCTGAATGTGTGCATGTGGATGCCAACTACTCATTGTACTAAATAAACTGTGTTTGCATTATGCCAGCATGGCCTAATCATGGCCAGTGATAATGATGAACATTTGCTAGTTCACAGGGAAAAAAATACAAGTTGTTGATAATTTTCTTGATTTTTAAGATTTTTTTTTTTTTTTGGTGGTGGTACTGAGGATTGAATCCAGGGGCACTCTACCACTGTGCTACAACCCCAGTCCTTTTGTAGGGGATCTTACTAAATTGCTGAGGCTGGTCTTGAACTTGCTGATGTCCTCCCACATCAGCTTCCCAAGTGATTGAGATTATAGATAGGCATGCACTGCTGCCTGCACCTGGCTGATTGTTAAAAGATTTTTTTTACTTACACTATTTTTCCTTAAAGCTTGATATCTTCTGCTACATGTACATTCCAGGAATCCAATATGAAGTATAAGTGCTCCTAGACTTATGGTGTAGTTACATCCTGATGTAACCACTTAACAACTTATTGTTAAGTTGAAAATTAATTAAATGCACCTAATCTAACAAGCATCTATAACGAAGGAACACTCCACTGGATAGTATTGATTGTTTACCTTTGTGATAGCATGCTGGACTGGGAGCTATGAGTTGCTTCCAAGTCTGTAGAGAGTACTATACCGCATATTGCTAGCCCAGGAAAATACTAGAAATCAAATTTTGAAGTGTGGTTTCTGAATGCATTTAGCTCTTTCACACCATTGCAAAGTAAAAAAACAAAAAATAAAATAAAAAACCCACATCAAACCATTTTAAGTAGGGAACTATCTGTATCTGATTTATCATATAGTTATGCTAATATAATAGTATTTCTTAATGTGTAGTGGTAATGTGAACATTCTGTCCTTTGGAAGAGTTGAAGAATTATAAATTTAAGCAGGCAAAAATGAATGTATAAAGACTCAGATTGACTTGTGATGACACAATGTAATAATTGTAGTGAGCTTTTGGAAATGGTTCTTTATTTTATGTCACTATAATAAATATCTGAAGTAATTAACTTAGAAATGGCTTATTTTGGCTCACAGTTTTGGAGGTTTCAGTCAATAATTGGGCATACCTATTGCTTTTAGGCCTGATGCTGGCAGGAAGAGAAAGAGAGAGTGTTAGTTTGGGTGTCACTGTTCCTTTCAAGGGCATTGCCTGTGACCTGATGACCTCTCATTATTTTCCACCTCTTAAAGGTTGTAGCACTTCCCAGTAGCACCACTCTGGGGATGATGCCTTTAGCATGTGGGCCTTTGGGGACCATTCTACATCTAAAACTAATGCTGTAGCACTCCTCTGTACCATTTTTTTTGTTTAGATAGATTAATTTATGTTGATAAATTAGGAAGAGAAGCAATTTGTAGTGCATATAATTGATTTTTTGTAGCTTTGTCAGAGCTAGAGTATGTGTATGTAGTAAAAATATGTTCAGTGGTTATGTCACTTTGGGAGAAAAATATGCAGATTGTCACATTATTAAAAAAATTTTTTTAGTTGTAGATCGTTACAATACCTTTCATTTTTATTTATTTTTATGTGGTGCTGAGGATTGAACCCAGTGCCTTATACGTGCTAGGCAAGCGCTGTACCACTGAGCCACAACCCCCGCCTTGTCTTATTATTATTGTTTTTTAGTTGTAGATACACCCAATAACTATTTTTATGTGATGTTGAGGATCCAACCCAGTGCCTCACAAGTGCTAGGCCAAGTGCTAAAATCCTCAGTACCAAAAAAAGTGCATGAGTGAGATCATACAATATGTGACCTTCAGGGATTGCCCATTTTCCACCCTGCATAAAGGTTCAGGCCAGGCCCCTGTCACATTATTTTAATGGTTAGAATTTTTATCTTTTCAGGGGGAAAAAAATCCCCCATGATCTCATGCTAATTAGCCACCACTTACTGAACTATAGAGTGTGTTTTTTGTGATATTTAGGTATTTCCTTTTCTCCTCCAGTCTGTGAAAGGAATTACCTTTGGTGTGTTGTGGTGTTGGTAGGGTTAGGTTTTATGGAAGTTTAGTCCTTGTGTTTTAAACTGTCTTGGCTCCACTATTTCTGTGCTTTCACATCCTTTGTGAATAAAACGTATTTTGTAGCAGTTGTTGTTGGTGACTTGAAGAAGACCTTTATTTTCTCATTGGAAGTAAACTCTTCCCTCCTGCTGTGGTTTCTCATTGCTTCCTTCCCACAAGTTGTAAATCACAGATTGCAGAGCTTTAGACTTTTTTGAATATTAGTATGAGCTAAATGAACAGAGATAAAAATTTGCATTTTGCTCCTTTGGCCAAGCCGACACTCTACTATCAGGCCCTTGGCAGCTTTGTCTTTCTCTAGCCCATGGAGTTTGTTTCTATTCAACATAAAAGCTAATAATGAAAGAAGAAATCCTAAATAAGAATTAATCATTAGCTGGTCATTCTGGGGAAAACTGATCCGAACTTTCCTAGAAGCTAACAATCAGTGCACCTAAGAGGGTTAGGGGGCACTGTGGTGATTATCTGATTTCTCCTGAGAATTCATTCTAAAGACTCGTTTTTGAAAAATATTAAACTTAACTTTAAGGTAATGTAGCTGCACATGCAGTTGTGAGAGGTAATATGGAGATCCTGGGTGCCCTTTACCTGGGTTTTCCCTTTATTAATATCTTGTAATAGTGCAGATTATTGACATTGATCAGCTGAGATTCAAGAAGATTCCAGCACTACGAAGGATTCCTCTTGTTGCCCTTTTATAGCACATACGCTTTATGTGGCTAACTTACCTCTCTGGCAATCATTGATCTGTTTTGCATTTCTGTAATTTTGTCATTTCAAAAATAGTATATGGACAGGTCTGGCATGGGGCTCACACTTGTATCCCAGCCACTCAGGAGGCTCAGGCAAGAGGATCGCAAGTTCGAGGCCAGCCTCAGCAACTTAGTGAGACCCTGATTCAAAATAAAAAGTGAAAAGGGTTGGGGATGTGGTTCAATAGTTAAGCACCCTTGGGATTCAATCCTCAGTATCAAAAAAAGTACATGAGTGAGATCATACAATATGTGACCTTCAGGGATTGCCCATTTTCCACACTGCATAAAGGTTCATTACCTTTTGGCTAAAATATCACTACTGTTATCAGTGAATGGTTTGGCCTTGAGTTCCTAAAATAACAATAATATTGGGGATGAAGGTGGTAGTGCAAGGTGAGATGGATTTAAATAGTGATAGTGAAGAGAGAATTCTATAATGATGTTTAAAAAACATAGATCAAAGATCACAAGGTCTAGCGTGAGCAAGAGTAGTGATATTTGTGAACCTTTGGGATATTTCAATATATGTATCAACTGTCCACAATTTTTTGTTTTTTATAATAGTGGAAGTAGTAAAACTAGCTTTAGCTGTCATGATCTCTCAAAGAAATTACTTGATCTGTTCCAATTGAAGATTTTTTTTTTCTTAGTCTGAAGGAAGTCTAATGGATGTACAGTACTCTTCCCTTATCTGCAGGAGATGTATTCTGAGGCCCCCAGTGTATGCCTGATCCTGTGGCATCCTCTTTACTGAGCCTATATACTATGTTATTTTTTTTATGCATACCTATGATAAAGTATAGTTTATAAATTAGGCCCAGTAAACTTGCTGTGATAGCCCACACCTATGATTCCAGCTACATGGGAGGCTGAGGCAGGAGCATCACAAAGGTCAAGGTCAGCTCAGGCAATTTAGTGAGAGCTTTTTCAAAATAATAGAAGACTGGGGATTGTAGCTCCAGTGGTAGTTGCCTCACATGTGGAATCAATCCCTATTATAGCCAAAAATCAGAAAAACTAAGAGATTAACAAAGATAATAATAGAATAGAAAAATTATATTTTGTAATAAAATCGCCAGTACCACTGCTCTTACTCTTTGGGGCCATTATTAAGTAAAATAAGGCTAATTCAACCCAAGTACTGCAGTAACTCAGCAGCTAATCTGATAACCGATAAGGCAATCAGATGACTAACAGGGGACTTACAGCACCAGTAATGAGACTTACATTCTGTGTCTCCTGATACTGTGCACCGAGGAGGAAATATCTATGGTATACTTTTTCTTATTTATGGCAGTGTTGGGGATCAAACTCAGAGTCTTGTGAATAGTGGGCAAAGTATTCCACCACTGAACTACATACTCAGCCTAACATTCTTACTAAAAAACAAAGAACAACAACAACAAAAAATCAACCCAAGTGGAGAAAACATCAGACAGACTCAAATTTAATGCAAAATAACTGGCCAGTTGCCGCAGTCTGGCTGGGCACAAATAACTGAGCTTCCACGAAGCACTTGTAGGTCCAAAACAGCAACTCTTTATTGCTGAATTCCCCCAGCACTCCATACACGCTCCCCGGGAACACCCTCACCCTCCACCGGGTTCTGGGCGCACTCTCCCTCGGGAACTCCAAAGTAGCAGGAGCCCTATTGCCAGACAGTAAAGGTCAAATATACAGTTGAATACACAGCTTAACATAACCATCATCATCTCAATGGCTCCCTGGCTCACCTCTCAACCACTCCCTTCTGGCAATGTGCCATTCGTCATCCTGACTCAGCTGTGGCCCTCAACAGCCAGTATTCCTCAAAATTGTTGGAGAAATGCTGAGAACTATCACAGATTGGAAGAGACAAAGGAAATCTGGGATTCTGAAATTGATGCATTTTATTATGCTTTTTAAAATGTTGAACTGGGCTGGGGATGTGGCTCAAGCGGTAGCGCGCTCGCCTGGCATGCGTGCGGCCCGGGTTCGATCCTCAGCACCACATACAAACAAAGATGTTGTGTCCACCCAGAACTAAAAAAAAAAATAAATATTAAAAAAAAAAAAGTATTAAAATGTTGAACTGATGGGAGGCTCAGTGAATGGGACAGGAAATTTGTGAACTATTTTTTAAATTTCAAAATTAAAAGGAAGCATAGCTTTTGGAGATTTTTGTTTGTTTTTGTCTGAACCCAAGGCCTCATGCATGCTAACAAGTAAACAAGAGCTCTACCAGTAAGCTGTATCCCCAGCCCTTTTTGGAGTTATTTTTGAATCGGGAAAAAGGCTACCAGTTTATTATTTTTTAAAACTAAATCTTTCTCCTGATCTGATTTAATCTTAATCTTAATGAAGAGCCAGAACCTTTTAGTTGAATATTTTGTATGCATTGGTCCATTGGTACAATGAATGAGGCTGCATATTAGTTGGAGAGAATTTAAAACAAACACACACACACACACACACACACACACACACACACAGGCTAATAAATAAATGGGTAAGGGAAGCTAAATTAATAACTTTTTAATTATTTATTCACTTTGTCCTTATCTGTATTTTTTAAATATTTAGAAGATGAATGTATTGTACCAGTTTTCAATGTTTCATGATCCCGAATTTAAGTAATTAGATTATTTGGTATAAGAAAAAAAAAGTGTAGGAAGTAGAAAATTCCATGTTTATTAAGCAAAATGGAAAAGAAATTGGTTTTAGCTTAACAAAGTTAATCTCAGTGAAATTTGAATTGTATTGTGCCATCTCCTTTTAATTCCCTGGGAATTTAAAAATTCTTTGCTACTTTTGGTAGGAGGAGGGATGGAGGGAAGAGAAGGGGAATAAGGGAGGGAGTCATAAGGGCGTGTTCAAAAATTCTAGTGTAAGGCTGCATTATAGCCATGGATGATGATAAACTGACCTGCAGATGTTCATTATTTTCACTTAGATTTTTTAGAACATTATTAGGATCCAAAAAAGAAACTTAAAAAAAAATGCATTAAAAATCAACTCAAAGCAAAAATCTCTACAAATCTTTCCCCTCTCACATATATGTCTTTGCATTTAGAGTAAAGTCTCCATGCCTGCCCTCTGGATTCATCACACACTTGTCTCCTCCAGTGGAAATACATGCTGTTTTTGTAAATGTGTAACTTTTTTCTGTAACTATAAAAATTGGTTTGGACGATTGGACTTATATTAAAAATATGGGATCTAACTATAAAAATATAAGCAAAGTGTTTATTAGTAAGAAAGACATAAATCATGTGTTTTTAATATTTTAAATTAATTTTTTGTTTGATAGTTTTAGTAATAATTGCATTTTCGGGCATAAATGAAAAAGAAGACTCCTGGCCAGGTTTTGGGGTAACTGAAATCTAATAAGAAAATAAAAGGAAAGCTGTTTATACAGGAGGTGTGGACTAAATCTCTTTAGCAGTCATTCAGTTGTTCTTTATGTAATTAACTACTGGAATGATGCAAGACAAAACGTTTCTGATTTTTTTCTTCTCTAAGTTACACAACTTTTTCTTTTAGAGACACTACATTCTGTTAGGGAATGCTTGATCAAATTGTGAAAAATATTTGATGATTGATTTGAGTTATTGAGAAACTGCTTAATCAAGTTTATATATTTCCAATCAAATAGAAATGAGTATCAACAACTGAGGAGTTAGAAAAATTTGAAATACGTGTCCTAAGTGCCAAGAAGTGAGGTAGTAAGGAAGAATTTATAGCATTTCAAATTGTTTCTAATCATTCTTTTCTGATTACCACCACCCTCTTTTCTTGTGGAACTGGAAAAAATTAAGGAGAGCAAACTTTAAGGGCAAACATTTCCTGCCTGTCTATTCCTTGGATTTAAAGTACCATAAACATTTTTTACACATATACAATGTACTTAGAGACCCCGAAGTTCTTTATTCCTAAATGTGAACTTCCAAACCTAGTCATCATCTAAGATTTATGTTGCAGTGGTTGGGAATTCCTATCTTGATTCCATTTTCTCTGATATGGTTTAAATCTATGTCACCCGGTTACAGAAAACTCTGTGGCAGGCAGCATGATAAAACCATTTCACTTTAAAAGTCCTTGTTCCCACTTTATATATTCTGGAATGGCTGTTTTCTTTTATAATTATAAATTAATCCTTAATTTTTGTGGTGTTCATAGAATAGTTTTTTTTTTTTTTAATTTTCACTTTCAGGAACTGGCATTTATTACCAAAGTCATATTCAGTGTTAACAAGATGTACAACTACAAAAAAAAAAAAAAAAAAATTGTGCACATTGCAGTCTCAATGCAAACAGTCAAATGGAAACCCCTGTCGTTTAAAAAGTAATTCAAATTACTCCAAAAAGCAACTACATTTTTTAAACATGTTTATACATCCAGCCAACAAATGAAAATGGTTAACAAGAAAAAATACAAATTCAGAGGTCTGGTTTTAATGTTTAAAAAAGGCACCTGCTGGACTGGTGTGGTGGCTCAGTAGTAGAGTGCTTGCTTAGCATGTGTGAGGCACTGGCTTCGATTCTCAGCACCATATATAAATAAATAAACGTCCATTGACAACTGAAAAAAAAAAAGGCAACTGCTTATTGATTCCAACATCAGTCTCTTGGCCACTCAGCTTCATGACATTCATCTGACGGGAGGCTCTCTTAGCCACCTCTAGCAATTCAAACTTAACTACACTGCACACCTTGGACTTCCCATTCTTCATCTTGATGTTGGCGTACAGCACATGGCCACTTTTGTTGAATTTGTCCTTTAGCATCTTCCATGTAAAATCAGCATGGGAGATTTCTCACAAATATCCGGTAGGCCTTTCTGGCCACCCCAGGAGCATGGCTTCCAGCTCTATCAAAGTTGCCACGTTCCATGTCAATTGGTGCTGTCAAAGCTGGCACCATTGCCACCACCCATGGCTAGGTCCATGCGTTCAATGCTAGTGCCCAGGGCAGGGCCCATACCTGGCCCATTCACTCCAGGCTGTTGGCACCCATTTGCTTCAGGCCTCTGGCCTTGCGATTCAGGCTGGCCTGCATGCTTGCCAGTCCCATGCACTCCATGCTCAGGCCCATGTGCTGATTGGCAGGGCCCATATGCTCTACACCAGAGCTCATGTGTTCAATTGTGTGGCTCACACGGTCGCTTGACCTCAGAGCCAATGAGCTTCATGCTGCAGGCCATGTGGTTGTACACTCGATGCCGGAGCCCATGCGGTCCTTGACCAGGCCCTATGCACTTGATCGTGGTGCCCACTTGATCCATGCCTGGGTCAGGCTTGCACCCCTCAATGCAGTGAATCCCAAGGATGTTGTCTCTACTTCCATCTCCTCCCTGCTTTGCAATGATCTGTCCTCTCTTCAGTGCATTACTTAGAATTTCATTTTTTAGGCCTCTGTTTATTTATCCAAGATCCAAATTGCCACGTTTTCCCTATCACGACCACCAAAAGGTCCCTTCCATTTTATTTATTACAAATCCTATGCCTTGCATTCCCATTCCTGCAGACCCTATGTTTTCCATTCCAATGTCTTTGTTTGGTTATTGGCCCTCCTGGTTCTAACCCCATGCTAATACCACCAAGTCCATGGGGAAGTTGCTGTGGATGTTCAGGATGGAAAAAGTCTCCCTTTGGTAAAGACCTCTCATCCATTTGTACTTGCAGTGGTCTATCAAATAGCGGTTGGCTGTTACACATAGATATAGCTTGCACAGCTTCCTTGGAGTTTTCAAAAATCACAGTGCCTATTCCACAATTTTTCACATCTTTAGCCTCCAGAATGTCTGCTTGAACTACCGCTAAAAATTTCCTTCAGTTTCTTCCAGCCAATTTTACATTATAATCCAGATTTGCTACAAATACTGTGCTTCCAAGTCTTCTAGCCTGTAATGCGTGGATAATCTCATTTGGGATGTTAGGATTATTTAGGCTACTGAGTGGGGTATTAATCATTTCTGGGCCACTTGTCCCATACCCATCCCTCCAGTTGTAGCCATCACATTTTGCTCTCCTGGCGTGTTCACCATCAGGATCTTCTGTAACATTCAGTGGTCTTCTACTCAGACTATGCTTGTTTAGAACTTCAGAAGCTTTTTTCATACTCTCTTGCATCTTGAATTCAACAATAGCACGTCCCTTTTTCTTTAACCAGGTCTTTAAATGACTGCCATTTCACATCAAAAGGTATGTTTGTGATGAAGGTTCTGTATCTTTTAGTTGGGTTGGCATATGACTGAAAGCCATTGCCTCCTCTTTCTGTGTTTCTCTCCTTTCTCATCTCCTTCTGAGTAGGTTGTTCTTCACCTGTCGTGCTGGAGCCCTGTTGCCACTCTCTACCTCCATTTTGGACTCTGTTGCTGTCATCTCTGCCGTTCTTTCGAGCCCTGCAATCCTGTTTTGGGTTTATTTAGTGTATTTCTTTCATATAACTTGGTGGTTATGACTTTGGAGTTCAGTGCACTGTCTTTGTGGCTGTGGGGAGGTAACTTAACCTTAGTTTAGGATTCAAGGCTTTTTAGACTACATAGATTGTAAAAATTTCATAATACAGTGGGGCACTGATGTTGATTTGCCACATATTTGTTTTCCAAAGGAAGCATGTTAAAATTAAGTGTAAACTCAATATTCTTTATTTTACTGTTATAAAAATAAGGAGGTGATAATCTCAAAATAAGTGGTTGACTTTGTTTTACCATATTATTCTGTTTGATCAAAGATTGATGAAAATTTTACCACGGGTGGATATGGTAATGTTTACTAATCTTGTTGTGAAGATTAACTACATTAAGTTATATTAAAGTACTTAGCATAGTCTTTGGCGTGGAGTGTTTAATAATATTTGCCCCTTTTCTTAGTATTTTTCAGTAGTTTCAATATCTTATTACTAAGATAATGTTTCATTATTTGTATATTATGATTAATTCACCACAGTGACTTAACAATGTAAGTTGGTTAGATAGACTTGATTTATGGCATAGATTTTATTCGGGTTGCATTATTATGCAACTTACTAAAATTGCTTTATAGAGTCTTAACTAGGGTCTTATTAAGAATCTAAAGGAAGGCAGTGCAGGATGGGGTTGGTGCACAGGCTTAAGGATGTCATTGAGAATGGAACTTCTACTTAGTAAGTAAGGTTAGTCTTCAAAGACAAAAGATTGTGGTTACTCCACCAAGCAGGGAACAAAGGGGTGTTGGAAATGTTTTTCATGGTCAGAGGTTTGTCTTATTTTGCAAGAAAGCCCTTGTCTAGGTATTTGTTATTCTCCAGAGGTCCACTCCTGGCAGCGAAAAAGGTTGGAAATTGAGTATTTTGCTTTTAAGCCTCTATAGTGCAGAAATACAGGAAATTAAGAGATTAAGATTAATGTGTAATGTGAGCTGATAGTATTTTGTCCAATTACTTCGCAAAGAATATAGATGATTGCAATAGGTTATGCAGTGATTCTCAGGAGACTTTGAAAGTCTTAGTGGGTAGAGCAACGTTGATGTAGCTACATTTATGTAATCATGTATTCAACTTCTTGGTTGACTTAGGTGTATGATTATTAATTTTCTGAACCTCAGTCTCTCTTTTTTAAAAATAGGGATACAAATACTAGTGGGTGAGCATTATGTATAAATATTTCTAAAATGTTGATATAACTTAAATATGATTTCTGTGGTAACTATTGTAAATGCCTCACCTGTTGATTTAGAATTTAAAAATACAAGCTTATGGCATTTTTCTAAATTATTCCTTTTGTTTCAGATTTACTCTGTTTAAAAAATTATAAACATGTTACTTAATTTTTTTCTAGTGTACTGATATTTCTGCCTGTAATAATGCTTTGTCAGTTTTCTGAGATACTAGGATCTTAATTTATTGTTCCTCCCCAAAGCTGAATCAATACTTTTTACAGGCAAGTGTACATTTGTATATAAAGTACATGTGTAAAAGAAAGCTGTTTAAATAGAGTTCTGTACTTTGTTGAATTCATACTGGCTTTGATACTAAAACTTTAAGTATGTACTCTGCCCTGTCTTAAAGCAATTAATATATGTTTTATGTTTTTTCTTTCTGATAATATTCAAAGATTTAATAGATAAACTGCTCCTAATGTTGCATGGTGGGGTCAATAATTTGCCATCAGAAGCTAATTGCTAGAAATGTTACTGTGAAGAGTAGGGGTTATTTGTTATCTTTAAATTTGCTATTTTCACAAAGTATTTGTCTTGGTGGGAGTATAGCATGCTTGAATCTGAGTCTTAAGTTACTATCTTTGTTTCATTTAAAATGGATTAACTTGAGTTATGTCAGTTAGCCTCACTAAACTAAATTTATTGGGCTAGAACTTACTGTTCATCTTTAAACTCAGTGCTTGGCATACCTCTTAGTACAAAATTGGAAATGTTAAATGTTTAATGATTTGATCTTGCTTTTGAAAGTTGACGGATACAAGGAAAAAAGTAATTATATATTTCCATATTAATAGGATATTGAATAAAAGCTGAAAAGGAACAGTAATTTTTGGTTCAATTTCTGCAACAAGTTCTTCTTTATAGAAATAAGGAATTTTCTGGAACAAAGTTATTCATATTTGATAGCCAGTTTGGCTCCCTGTAAGATTAATCACTTTGGTGCTGGTATTTTGAAACTGTCATTTATGTGATATTTTCACTGGTACTTCACATAGTGTGTGAATTCTTCCTCTGAACTCCTGTGATGTTTATTATTTTATGTGGGGTTTTAAAAATTATTATTTTGAGATTTTGATTATCATGAAGAATAATTTAAATAAATAATATACCTAACTTATGAAATCCAATTCAACTCTTATATCTAGACCCAGTTTACCAATTAATTGTTCTAAGTAGAGCCCAGTCTTGGTGCGTTTTAATATATAAGATCATTTTTAATTGTTGAATGATTTCTCTGCAAATATATTAAATTAAGGGGTCCTGTCAGAATAGATTAATATGCTCCAATGAAATCTCATTGATGTACACATAAAAGTGTAGAAAAACAAGCTGTAATCAAACTTATTTAGTTTACTTCATTGTCTTCTACATTTTTTTGTTTTTTTGGTACTGGGTATTGAACCCAGGGGATTTTAACCACTGAGTACATCTCCATTCTTGATGCCAAGTAGAATCTCAGAGATCAGTGGGCTGGTGGTTTTCACAGATTCGAAGGACCTGGAGGTGCTTCAGGGTCCTTTGGGAGGCCTAGAAACTTGGAGTCCTAGCCACCACACTTCACTTTTGTTAGAAAAAGGAGACATTTTTACATTAAAAAAAAAAAAATGTTTGAAAATTCCCAGTCTAGTTTGGGCTCCAGAGTAAAGTAAATAAAAATCCAGGGTAGTGAATTTTTCTGTGTCACAAGGATGGATCCAGCAAACTGAAGATTTAATCCCTAGATCAAGGGTGAGCAAACTGTGGCCCTTGGACCAAATCTAGCAGCCTTGTTTTTGTTTGTAAAGTTTTATGAGAATATGGCTACACTCATGTTTTACAGTCTGTGGCTGTTTTCATACCACAGAGCCTGAGGTGAGGAGCTGACTGAGCTAGTGGGCTCTGCATTGCACTCTTTGATACTTCTCTGTTAAAATGCTAATACCTTTGGTAGGGTGTGGGTGTGGGATTGTTTAGTGTTGTGTCCAGTCATACCACCAAGAAGTGTAAAGTTCCTTCCTGATATTTGATAGCATGGGGAGTGGGCCAAACCTCATTATGAAAGTATATTTTATAATTTTGGGGGGCTGATTCTGTTACTACAGCAGTATCATGAACAAAAAAATTTGTTTTCATCTTGATGTTTAATTATTTAAGTGTATGTATTTTCTCAGATATGTATTTGATAACCACAGAACTCTTTTGGAGTTATTTATAATGTAGTTTGGAACGATTTGACTAAATAGTGAACTTTCCTGAATGGTCTGCTTTATGAAGTTTAGAAAATGTAAGAGACTGAAGACGGGTCGGGGTCTGGATGTGAAATTGCTCAAAACATGAAAACATCCTGACAATATTTTTCTTTCTCACTTATTAATTAATTATTAATTATTCTAACTCAGGTTTTATTTGTGCGTAGAAATGATTTTTAGGAAATGGCAGTAAGTTACTTCAACTCTTGAAAAAAAGTTGCTTTTTTTTTTGTACTGGGGATTGAACCCAAAGGGGAGCTTGGCCACTGAACTATATCCCTAGTCCTTTTTGTTTTGAAACAGGGTCTAGCTAAATTCCTGAGGGTCTCACTAAGTTGCTGAGGCTGTCCTTGAATTTGTGATTCTCCTGCTATAGGTATGCATTGCCAAGCAGTGCCAAGGGATTACAGTTGGTAGTCTGTTACTCATGAAAATTTTAGGAGCATTTCTTTGGGGTAAAGTCCCCATGTTGTATATTCATTTTTTGATAGCCGTCACATTTTATTCCTTGTTTACCTTAAGGCACAATAACTTGAGAAAATTTTTTTTTTTTGGTTCCGCAGAAAACAAATTTGTTGCCTTAAAAATAAACACTGTGGCTGGGTGCTGTGGCGCATGCCTATAATCCTACTTCCTCCGAGGCTGAGACGGGAGGATTGCAAGTTCAGAGCCAGCCTCAGCAATAAAGAGGTGCTAAGCAACTCAGTGAGACCCTGTCTCTAAGTAAAATACACAATAGGGCTGGGGATGTGGCTCATTGGTTGAGTGCCCCTGATTTCAATCCCTGGTACCAAAAACAAACAAACACATACACACACACACAGTGGGGAAAAAAGATACACTCACACATTGCTGGTGGGACTGCAAATTGGTACAACCACTATGGAAAACAGTATGGAGACTTCTCAGAAAACTCAGAATGGAACCACCATTTGACCCAGGTACCCACTTTTCCTTTTATACCCAAAGGACTTAAAATCAGCATATTACAGTGATGCAGCCACAGCAGTGTTTATACAGCTCTGTTCACAGTAGGTAAACTATGGAATCAACCTAGGTGTCCTTTAGTAGATGAATGGATAAAGAAGCTTTAAAGAAGAATGAAATTATGGCATTTGCATGTAAATGGCTGGAGTTGGAGAATATTATGCTAAATGAAATAAGCCAATCCCAAAAAACCAAAGGTCAAATGTTTTCTGTAATATGCAGATGCTAGTTCACAATAAGGCAGGCGAGGAAGGTGGGTGTGGGGGGAGTAGAGAAGAATAGAGTTACCTTAGATTAGGTAGAGGGGAGTGAAGGGAGAAGAGGGAAGGGGATGTGAGGGTGGGAAGTAAAGTAGAATGAAACAGACATTATTACTTTATGTATATATGCATGACTGCATGACCAATGTGATTCTACAACAGGTACTATGAGAAAAATGAGAAATTATACTCCATCTACGTATGATATATCAAAGTGCATAAATGTATTCTACTGTCATGTATAACTAATTAAAACAAATAAAAATATATAAAAATAAAAAAAGATACTCTTAGCTGATTAAGGTGATATATTCAATAGTATAGGAAATAAAAACACTGATCTTAAATTCTATTTATCCATCATTTTTGTTTCATACTTCTTTGATGCTTCATAAATAAATAATTTTAGTTTTTCATTTTTAGCAGGAATAGTGAAAGCTTCAGAAACACTTAAACTCAGTATGTAAGAAAGTTGCCTGCTTGGTAGGTAAATTTTCTCCGTCTTAGCAAGATTGCTAATATTTGTTAGTTCGATGCAGCAGTTAATTAGATAGTTCTCTTGCTTATTCTGAAAGTGTCAGTTCCTTCATACTTTGCATGTATTCTATAAAAAGTATCTCGAGGTCAGCTCTGGTGGTTTCAGAAATTTGTGTTTCTCTTCCTTCTGGTTGGCTGACAGGCTCAAAAGTTTAATCTTCAAAAGTTTTAAGAGTTTCTGGGCTGGTGTGTAGTGGGGAATCCCTGCAGGAGTTGGAGTCCAGGTAGTGGAAGTCAGGAGAGTGCTGGCAGATAACTGAGGTAGTAGTGGTCAGATGAATGAGAAAGATGGAGAGTTCAGAGGAAGCTTGTAGTTCTTGAGGAGTGCCCTTCTGCTAGACTGGGTGCCTTGGACTAGTCATCCACTGTGAGGTGGAAACAGGTCCACACCTGTTTAAATTGATATAGACAAATGTGGGAGGAAGAGAGAAGGACCAGCAGTGGCATAGGAATGATGCCATGAAGTTAATGACTTTGTATTTTTTTCCTTTTTTTTTTGGTGTGTGATTTTGAATGACAGTTGTGATGCAAATGCAGCATGTATTACCATTATTATATTTTACATTGCAAGTATGATAAACATCATGTCCTAAAGTAAGTTAACATTGGCTGTAGAAGGCGAGGATAAAGTAAATGAGGAAATTTCCTTTGTCAGAAGTCAAAGGGGAGTTTGAAGCCTGTATGGATTCTTTTTCATTCCCCATCCCTGCATTTTTTGGGGGTGGGGCTAGTTTATCCCCTCCCCCATTGTCTCTTGAGTTCCAGATGAGAACTTCAGTTGATTTCAGGGTACAAGGATCTAATATTGGCTGTAATTATAAGCCTGTAATCTTGTGCTGAAGAGGTATCTTTACACAAAGCGGAATGAATAGGAGGGGACTTGTCCCAGCTTAGTTTCACTGTTATTTAAAAACAGCAAAAACAAAGCTCTCTTGTCTTAGTTATTTTTTTCTTCCTAAATATAGCTAAGGAAGGACTAGGAATTTTAGTAACTGCACCAAATTTCTCTTGGTGATATTTGCAAATACACTCGGGAGAAAAGAAATTTTACTCTATAAATAGCATTATTAACATAGTTTTATGAAACTTCTTAAATATTCTTGATGCAGTATCCTTTCCCATCTGGTATTCCAGGCCCCAGTACCTGGCATATGCTAGGTAGGTGCTCTGCTCAGTAAATCAACATTGTGTTGTACTCAGATCCCCTCATTTCTATTTAGTTTGTAAACAGGCATTTTATCTCTACTTTATCTTTAAAATGATTATAGTCATATTATCTAAACCTTGAAATAACATATAGAGATAAATTGTTTACTTTTTATTATGTTGTTAACAATTCTTTATCTTGTATCCAAACACAAATGTGCATGGGTTTATAATTGGTTCTCTTTGTAGTGTTCCATGGAGTTGTCTTTAGTAGCTGTTTTCAGTAGTGGTTCCTTCTTTGTGACCACAAAAATAACTTTTAAATAATTAGTTAGCATTATAATTTGTATGTCTATGGCAATTAATTGTATCAATGGATGTCAAAAATGAATATTCCAGCAGGATTTTTGAGATTAGATGTCAAATTATTTAGTTGAGAGAATTTGTTTTCATCACTGTTCAGAAGAGACACTGATAGAATTTGGCAGCAGTGTCTTGCCAGCAATGTGAGTTAAGTGTACCTTTATAGAAAATGCTAATGAGGAATTTGCTGCAGTTTATCAAAACCTGGCATTTGCAAGTGGAAATGTTCTCCATGTCTGCTTTTTTTTTTTTAAGCTACTTATCCTTTCAGGAGGATAATCGATTTTTATATTTTCATATATCACTGCAGTTATTTATGAAACCAAAGTTAATTAATGTAGTCTTCTGGAAGGGATTGAAAACTAATTTAAACTTTACTTCTCACATGTAATATAGCATTTTATGCATTTCCATTTGTGATTTTTTTTTTTTTTTTTTTTTTAAGGAAGGGAGTAAATGTTAAACATATTGAACCAATTTTCAGGAGAACAATACCTACCTTCAAATTGGTTGAAACAAAATACAAATAGCATGGGGGTAGAGAAAAAAATGCCTATCCTATCCTATAAATCTTTGAAAACTGATGTAAAGTAATCCATCATTCTCATTAAACTAGGTGAAAGTTTTTAGGAGAAATAAGAAGAAAGAGCTCACCTCCATAACTTGGAGTCTGTCCATTAAATATGTATCTTCATAGTGATATAAAGTGACATCACTTTAAAAGTTATAGTATTATCACTTTATAAGTAATAAATAATGACAGTATTCTTTATATATGAAATAGGTCAAAGATTTTGATTATAAAATGTCACTCTATCTTCTGTTGAGAATTAAAAAGAAAAAAAAAAAAGCCTGATATGTTTCTATCATCTGGTTTAGAAAGCTGTAAGAATTTTTAGTTGTTTTTTCAACTTAATTAGGTAAACGTTTCCCCTCCCCTTATTGTGAAAATGAATGTATTAAAAAGTTTACAGGAACCTACACTTATCGTTCTTCCCCTCTGTTTTTAGGCTAGTCCTAATTTCCATTTCCTTTTTTCCTTTTCTCAGTTGATTATAAGATGAAAGCTCAAGAAGAAAAGTACTGTTGTGGACCTATTTAGGATGATATTTTAGAGGCAAAACCTTATTTCTCATCGTCAGGCCCAACCCATTCACGTAGATGATAATTGTCAAGAATCATACTTGTAACCACAAAGAATAATAATCTTGCATTATCTTCTGGGTAAATTGCTGCTCTGTTTGAATTGATTCTGTAAAGAGGTAAGTGGAATTTGGGAGAGAAAAAAAATCTGTTTATTTTCCTTTGAAGGTCTTCTCTTCATACATAAGTGCTACCACCACTCTTTGGTCTTTATCAGTGCCCCCCAAGCACCTTCTGATGTCCTCCCCTTTACTTATACTAGTAATTCTTCATTTAATGCTGTTGTCCCTCCCAGACACCTATCCTGGTTGTTATTTAAGGACTAGTATAAAAGGTTTCTTCCCACCTGAAGCTTCTTGTCACTTGGCTTAGAGGTTGAATTTTCTTATGGGATTCTTACTGATTTAAGATTGCAGGTCTCTTTAAGAATCATTTATCCCTTAGTAATAATTTCATAATTCTTAGGTATACATATCTACCTCCTCTTTTAAACTGCACGTTTTTCCCAAGGTGAAACTATGTTATTGACTTTGGGTCTCCGGGACGTCTTTTAATATTTTAGCATTTCATAAATATTTAAGTGTATAAGTTGTGCTTTAGAGATTCTTAATATAGAATAGGCAGTATGGGTGGGGTCCAACACAATTTGCTACAGTTTTAAAAATTTGAGATGAAGACGGTGATTATTTGCAGTGCTCGGTTTCAAACCCAGATCCTTGTGCGTGCTGGGCTAGTGCTGTATGCCCTGTATGCCAGAGTTATAACTGTAGCCCTAACCCCTATTTTTATTGTTTGAATGTAACATTATTCAGGCTTATAATTATCTTAAGGCGGAATCAAAATTGATTCCTAGAGTTGTCCAGTTAGGTGATAGTGATTTAAATTTTACTTAGTCACCATGACTTGCGTAAGTCACAGAACCTGAATTCTAGGTATTATTAATTAATATGTCCTAGACTTGAGTTTGTTGCCTTAGGTTCTAATGCATATATTTACTTTAATTAGATTCTGATCTTTTTATTTCATCTGTCTACAGCCTTCCTTAAGTTAGGAGATCAATAAATATAACTAAGTTTATTCACTGCTAGGACAATGGGAAAAAAAAAGCAAGATTAATAATGCCTTGTTCTCTTTTGCATCAGTTTCACTTTAAGATTCATTTTGGGGCTTAATTATAGTGGGAAAGAGTAGCTGGAAGAGAGACTTTTGAGCTACCTTGTATTCTCTTTATGATCTTGGCAGTTTTCATGGGGTTTTAATTTTTTCATTTGCAAAATAGTACACACTGCTGTTTGCTGTACCTACTTCTCTAGGTAGTTGTGAGCTTCAATGAGCATAATATATAAGAAAGTATTTTTGCAAGCAAAAAAGTACACATAAGTATAAGGCTTTACTATCCTGACATGTTGTATTAGTGCCAGTAGAAATTGTGAATAATTTATAAAGATGGTAGGGTAGGATCCTTTTAACATTTGGTTGGTAGCATTTATAGAAGAATGACTGTTTTTGGCATGTATAAAGCAGTATAACCATGTTTTTAAATTATTCTATTATTTGATTGTCCAGGTTAATACTTACCTGGAGCATTTTAGAAGCACAGGCTTCATGTTGAGTTTTGTTAAGAACTTTTCTTTGTGAAGCATTTTCAGACTTCAAAGAATCACTGTTCACCACTATATCCCAAATAGTTTGATTGTTTTATTTGGTGAAGAAACTGAACCCAAAGTGCTTTACTTTCGAAAGTAGCAAAGTCTTTCCATATGTGTAACATGCATATGTGTTCTATTCTAAGTGTGTTTATTAGAAGTCGAAGAATAAAAGATTTGGAATTGCACGATATGACTGGGTACAGTTTTCTTTTGACTATTGAAATTTGTCATCATTTTGTATTTAAATTTGAATGCTGATTTGTGAGCTTAGGCGTATAGGTAGAGCTGCAGAAAATGTCTGATAGGAGTAAGAAGTTGGGATAGAAATCTCATGATTTTGTTCTGAAGAATCTGAAAAGGTGATTGAATTGTTTCAATATTATAAATTTTCACTACTGAAAGGTACAGCAATAAATGAATCTTTATACTTCTGATTTTATTGAAGAGGTACTTTTATGATGTAGTCCTTCTGAAAGTGCCACATTAGCTATTTTAGGTTGCTGTCAATTAATAATATATAATGCCTTGAGTGTGTTGTCCCTTCTTCATTTTATATTTAGGGAGAACATGGCTCAGAAAGAATAGCTGAGGAAAGATGTGGAAGAGCAGTTGACTTTTACTAAGTGTCCATTATGTGCTCGAAAGTTGACTACATGTTTTCCCATAATTCATTTATTTAGTTCTGTCTTAGACCTGATAAATCAAAGTGAGCTATTTGTAAATTATCATTTGCTTAAGTACACATAACTGTCTTTCAGATTTCCTATTCTTTTCACTCTACTTCATTTATAATAAGATTGGTATAAATATCTATAATTATTGTTAATGAGGACTTTTCAAAATAAGTTTTGAGGGGCTGGAGTTGTGGCTCAGTGGCAGAGCGCTTGCCTACCATGTGTGAGGCACTGGGTTCGATCCTCAGCACCACATACAAATAAATAAAAAATAAAGGTACATCAACAACTAAAAAATACTTTAAAAAATAGGTTTTGATTTGCTTAGGTCATTTTCCTTTATTGGAAATACTCTGTTAGGTGACTTTTACTTTGGAGATAAGCTTCAGGTATGAAGCCTAATTTTGTTAAAATAAAAAAAATTTAAAACATTGGTGTTAGTATTTTTATTTTTATTTTCCTGTGCAAGGGATTGAATTTTGGGCCCTATTCATACAAGGCAAGTGCTCTACCACTGAGTTGCACCCCCAGTTCCTGGTCTACTATTAGTATTATTTTTTGGTGATACTGGAGATTGAACCCAGGGGAATTCTACCACTGAGTTAACATCCCTAATCCTTTATATTTGTTTAAATTGTGAAACAGGGTCTAACTAAGTCCTCCAGTCTAGCCTCAGACTTGGAATCTTCCTGCCTCAGCCTCTTGAGTCACTGGGATCATAGGTGTGCACCACAGTCCTGGTCTACTTTTAAATTAAATCCCTATTAGCAAATAGATTACTGTCAATAACTGTAAGTTATTATTTTTAACTGTACTTTTTAAATAGCCTTTTCTATGTTTGATACGTTTCGGGTTGTTCTGTACTTGGAAAAGTTACAGTTTTTCTCAGCAGAGGCACAGTCAGCACAACCAGACATCTGCTGGTTTGTCAGAAACAGAACTGGCTACCTCTCATTTCCATTCCTTGTGAAGCACGGATCCACTTTGTTAACACCTAAGTCTGTGTAGGGACCTAACTGGGATCCTTGGTTTTCAGTGCTTACTGAAAAAGCCAGGGGAAAAGTTTGGAGTCATATGGGGACTGTATATAGCAACCAGGATCCTGATTTGCATGGGTGCAGCCTAGCCAGTAGGAGGGTAAAGCATGCCTAGCATTTTCTGACTGTTGCCATGAGGATAATGGCTTCACTTGTAGCAAGGTTTGTCATGTGACCCCACTATTCAGAGGCACTAGTCAGACTAGAATTTGACCAAAATTAAAAAACATACAGTTATACCAAGAACTTTTTATAAACTTGAATCTTCCACAGAAATACTATTTATCTGCAGTTACGTAGCTCTAACTTCATTTTATGATTATAACTTAAAGTCAACTACAGAATGAAAGACAAAAACTAACTTCCTACATTTTGGAATATGAGATCTCAAGGAGTTCTGAGTGATTCTGGAATCCTAAAATAATCCACCCAAAGGTTTTGGATGTGATGGGTGTATATCTGTGTTTAAATGATGTCTTTGAGTCCTTCTTTGGAGAGAATGTGTGATTTTGTTTGTGGCAAGAAATCCTATTTGTTTCTCTGGCTCTTCTATGACATAGAAAATGCCATTGTTAACTTAGGGCTAGGAGAACACAACATTCCCAAGACAGAAAGGTTTTTTAAAGGTGTATGAGTTCTTGGGCTTTTTAATCTGAGGTTTTTTTTTTTTTTTTAAATTATAACTTTTCCTTCCAAACCATTCTTTGTTCTCTATTTCTTACACTCCTTATTTTCTTCTATTTTTGTGGGGTGCTGGGTCATAAAGAAAGGTTAAGTACATAGTCTCCTACTGAATTACTCATTTTCTTCTGGTAATTGAAAGTTAACTTGCGTTGTAAGTGTACATGATCATGTTTTCTGTTTCTGGAATGTTTTCAGTGTTCAAAAATGATTATAACTTGTACCTAAACTATATGGTTTTTTAAATTAATGTTTTAAATATTATAGTTTTTTTTGCATGGTTTATACACTAAAAAAATATTTTAAAAGTATGTGGTGAAGAGTCTTACTTTTCCTCTGTGCCATACCTGTGTAATTTCTAGTCTCCTAATGATAGTGTGATGTTAGGTGCTTGTTTATTCTTACAAGGATTTTAAAAATATTCTTGTACAATGATTCAATACTCAGTAGACCCAAAAAACTCCACCAGAATACTTCTTGAGCTAATGTACAAATTCAGCAAAGAAGCAGGACATATTATTGACATACAAAAATCAATAGCTTTTCTCTATTCCAATAATCAGTCCACTGAGAAAGAAATCAGGAAAATAATTCTGTTCACAAGAACTTTAAAAGTAAACAAACAAACCACACACAAAAACAAAAACAAAAACAAAACCAAAAAACTCTGGACTAAATATAAGAAGGTGAAAGACGTGTCTACAGGGAAAATTATAGAACCCCGAAGAGAGACATTATATATATAATATAAAATATATATATAATATATATATTATAGACACCGAAGAAGATCTGAAAAGTTGGAATGACCTACTATGTTCTTGGAGAGGCAGAATTAATATTATCAAAATGGCCATATTACAAAAAGGAATCTACATATTTAGTGTACTGCTCATCAAAATACCAATGACATTCTACATAGAACTAGAAAAAATAGTTCTAAAATTCATATGGAAGAACAAATGACCCAGAATCACCAAAGCAACTCTTGAATAATAAGAGCGATGCTAGAGGCATTGTAATACTTGATCTCATATTATACTATAGAGCTACAAAAACACTATGGTATTGGCATAAAAACAGACATGAAAGCCAATAGAAAACAGAGACATATCTACATGGATGTAATCATTTGATCCTTGACAAGGATGCCAAAAACAAACATTGGGGAAAAGATAGCCTTTTTAACAAATGGTGCTGGGGAAAATGGATATCCATATGTAGAAGAATGAAACTCGATCCCTATACAAAAATCAACTCAAAGTGGATCGAATAACCAGGAATTGGACCAGAAACACTACAACTGCTAGAAGGAAACATAGGGTTCATGCTTCACCATATTGGTGCTGGCACTGGTTTCCTTAATAAGACCCCCAAAGCTCAAGAAATAAAACCAAGAATCAGTTAAGTGGGATATCCTCAAGTTAAAAAGGTTCTGCATAGCAGTGGAAACAATCATGTGAAAAGAGAGCCTACAGAATGGGAGAAAAATTTTGACAGGTTACTCAGGGAATTATATTAGGTGCATATATGAATGTTGTATAGTGATTCCTACTATTGTATGTAATTATAGATACCTATAAAAATGAAATTCACAGGGCTGGGATGGTGACTCAGTGGTAGAGCATTTGCCTGGCATGTGTGAGGCTATGGGCTTCATCCTCAGCACCACAAACAAACAAATAAATAAATAAAAAGGTCCATCGACAACTTAAAAAAAGAAAAAGAAAAAATGAAATTCACATATAGATCCATACAAAATATATTTGAGTACCCTCAAGTTATATCTATGTATATCTACACACCTATTCCTTAATAGTTTAACATAAGATATAATTTGAAGACCTTTTTTTAATGTGGTGCTGAGGATCGAACCCAGTATGTGAAGAGCTCCCTTTTTTAAGAACGTGTGTGTATGTTTAACCATTACTGAGTATTCACAGTACTGCAATGAATATCCTTCCGATGTGACCTGGTAAATTTCTGTTGGGCCAAAGAATGTTTGCCTTTCTAGTTTTGATAGTTATGATGTAGTGTAGAGTAGCAGTTTACAGTAGTACCAGCATTGTATTAAGGCTTTTTTTTTTTTTTTTTTTTTTTTGTGGTGCTGGGGATTGAACCCAGGGCCTTATGCATATGAGGCCAGCACTCTGCCAACTGAGCTATATCCCAAGCCCATGTATTTTTTAAAAAAATATTTTGTTAGTAGTAGATGAACACAATGCATTAATTTTATTTATTTATTTATTTTGTGTGGTGCTGAGGATCGCACCCAGTGCCTCACACATGCTAGGTAAGCTGCTAGGTAAGCGCTCTACCACTGAGCTACAACTCCAGCCCCCTATTAGGCACCCCCACACCGCTTTTTTCTTTCTTTTTAAATATGGAATGCTTCATGAATTTGCATGCCATGCCGATCTTTTGTATTGTTTCATTTTTAATATATGTGCTACTGAAGTGAGCATTCCCTTTTTTCTTTATAAAATTCCAATGAATTTGAATGCGGTTTTTTGCAAAACTCAGAAATGATTTCTATATGGGGAGATTTAACCTTTTTCTATTAAAAAACATTTTTTGGGCTGGGGTTATGGCTCAGCGGTAGAGTACTCGCCTAGTGTGTGGGAGGCCCTGGGTTTGATCCTTAGCACCACATAAAAATAAATGAAAGCAGAGGCATAAAAAAAAAAAGATTAAAAAAACAAAACAATATATATTTTTTGTGTTGCCCGTTATTGAATCCAGGGCTTTGCACGTCCTAGGTAAGCATTCTACCACTGAGCCAAGTCCCCAGCCCCTTTAACCTTTTTTGAGTATAAAAGGTCTATGAGTTTTAATCTGTGAAGAGTCATGTAAACACCACTACCACCACCACCACCACCACCACCGTAATCAAAATAATGACATTTTTCATTACCTTGAAAAGTTCCCATATACCTTTTTGTTAATCTTTTCTATCCAGCCTTGCATCTGGCAACCATTGATCTGATTTCCCTCTATGGTTTGCCTTAAGATGATCTCATAGTCTTCTTTGTGTGATTCTTTTTCACTAAGTGTATATCTTTTGAGAGTCAGCCATGCTATTGTATGTATCAGTGTTTTTTTTTTTCTTTTTATTGCTGAGTAGTATTTCATTGTAAGGACGTACTAAAATTTGTTTATTCATTCTTTAGTTGATGGAGATTTGATTTTTTTTTGTGTGTGTGGTGCTGGCGATTGAACCCAGGGCCTTGTGCATGTGAGGCAAGCACCAATTGAGTTGTATCCCCAGCCCTAGTTGATGGAGATTTGAATTGTATCTTTTAGTTTTTGACAATGAATGAAACTTGGAACTTTTAAGCATTCATGTGCAAGCCTTTATATGACATATGCTTTGATTTTTCTTGATAAAGATGCATGTATGATGTTGCTGGGATATAGGGTACAAGCACATTTAACTTTTAGAGAAACTGGCAAACACTTTCCCAAAGTTTCTGTGTTGTATTTCTACCAATTATGTATGAAAGTTCCAGTTTTTTGTATCCTAGTCAACATTTGAATCTGTCAGTTTTATTTTTTAAGCTATCTTATAGGTGCATAATGATATCTAACTGTGTACTTTTAAAAAGCAGCTTTATTGTGCTGCAGTTCGCATAAAAATTTCACCTATTTAAAAGTATGTAATTAGTGGTTTTTTTTTTTTTTTAGCATATTCACAGATATATGCAGCCATTACCATTGTCAATTATTTTGGGACAATTCTTGTTCCCTTTCCCCATCACCCCAAGTCTTCCATCCTCCTATTATATGCAACTGTCTAACTTTCTGTCTGTGGATTTTCCTTTTGTGGACATTGCTTGTAAATGGAATCATATAATATGTGGTCTTTTGTGACCAACTTCATTTCATTTAGCATGTTTTCAGTATTTATCCATTTTGTAGTATCAGGGGTTCATCCTTTTTGGAACAAATATTCCATTTTGTTCATCTGATCAATAGTTGATGGACATTTGTGTGGTTTCTACATTTTGACTTTTATGAATAATGCTCTTATAAACACTCATGTCCATGTTTTCATTTCCTCAGTGATTCACAATTAGCAGGATTGGGGGTATAGTTCTGTGACAGAGCTGGTGCTTAACATGTGCAAGGCCTTGTATTTAATCCCCTACCACATAAATATTAGTGGGAAGAATGTTTTTATAGACTTATTTCCCATTTGTATCTCTCTCTTTTTTTTTCTTTTTAACTTTTTTTTAGTTGTTGACCGACCTTTATTTTACTCATTTATTTATATGTGGTGCTGAGAATTGAACCCAGTGCCTCACACATGCTAGGCAAACACTCTACTACTGAATCACAACCCCAGTCCACCTTATTTGTTTTTTATGTTTTCCTGCAAGTATCTATAATCTCTTCAGGATTTAATTCAAGATACTCATCACCTTTAGTATTTAAAGAAAAAATGTTTTTTTTTTTCCCCTCAAGGTGGTGAGAATTGCTAAATATTCTGTATGTAAGTCTTTTATTAGGTTGAATGCCAAATGTGTCAGAGTTCTGCAAAATATTTCTTAATTGTATCAGAACTGTTACTTATTCTAATGGTTGGTGAAATACAAATCTGTATATTTTAATGCTAGTTTTATTTATATAATATTGAAGGTCTGTGGATTGTGTTCTAAAAACTGTTAAAATTTACCTTTTTTTTCAGATCTCACCATAGTTTTTGTTGATATGTTCCAGAAGGTATTTTCTTTTTAATTTTTGTTAGTTGTAGATGGACACAATACCTTTATTTTATTTTTATGTGGTGCAGAGGATGGAACCCAGTGCCTTCCACATTTGAGGCGAGCACTCTACTACTGAGCTACAACCCCAGCCCAAAAAGTATTTTCTTATTGTTGAAATATTCCCTGTGTGATGTAATTTTGCTGAAAATACAGGGAAAGATCTAATGCAAACACAAGGACAAGGCTGCATATAGAGAGCCTCAAAGGGGCTGGAGTGTAGCTCAGCGGCATAGTTAGTACTTAGCACGCATGAAGTCCTATAGAAAAAAAAAGTAGGGGGTTAGGAACCTTTGGTATCGAAGCAGATGTTTTTATTTCTTTATTTTTTTCTTTTTGTTACTGGGGATTGAATCCAGGACCTTGCCCATGCCTGGTAAGCACTCTACTACTAAGTGCTTTTTGATTTTATTTTGAGATAGTGTCTCACTAAATTAGACAGACTGTTGAACTTGGAATCCTCTTGCCTCAGTGTCCCCTACATAGCTGTTAGTAGCTGGGATTTCAGAGCATGGATTACACCATGCTCTGCTGTTTTTTTTTTTTTCTTTTACAATCAATGTCACTGCAGAAATATTTGTGTCTTAGAAGATATCAGTAAATATTCACTACTCCTTTGAATTTTTATAAATTATTTCGACAAGTGTTTATCAAAGGTCTCTTGTTTGCCATGTAATGTTTTAGGGATTAAGGATATGGATGTGAACAATAACAAAAGCCCTTACTATAGAACATGGAGTTTATAATCTAGTGAGGGGAGCCACACTGAACAAAGAAATATGTAGCACGTCAGATGTTAGATATTATAGAAACAAATTAAGCTAATACCACATTTGGAAAGATTCACTTGTAATGAAGCAGTATTTGGAGAAGGATTGAATGAAGCAAGGGGGCCAGCTTTGTGGTTAACAGAAAAGAGAGCATCGAGGATGAGGGTTTCTAGGTGGCATCTTTCCTGGTGAGGAATGGAAGCTTCAGGGCTACTGACAAATGGAAGGCACTGACCTCAGAAGTTCAGCAGGGGAGGTCCAATTTTGTATGTACTTTGGCTTTTACTCTGAGTGTGTCAGGGAGCCGTTGGCAGGATGTGATCACTGAAGCTGGGTTAAGAGCATGTAGTAAAGGGAGGGAGTAGCAATGGGGAGATTAGTCAGGGCTGGTACATTCAGCCCCTTGCAGTAAAAGATGTTAGAAGGGAGAAATGGTTGGCTTTGGATATACTGTGAAGGTAGAGCAGACAAGTATGGTGTGAAAGAAAGATAAGTTAAGGACCATTTCAGAGTCCCTGGACAGTTAGGAATGCTAATTATTGGAGAAGACTTCAGGAAGATCAGGTTTGATTAAGGTGTCAGAAGGTATAGATCCTGGGGTTAATTATCAGTTCAGTGTTAGAACTAGAAGAGTTTGGGATGCTTATGTTTAATGCTATTTTGGAATTTGCATGGATTAAGAAGCTTCCTATATTATTTTGTTTGGATTGCTGTTACAAAATGCCATAGACTGAATGGTTTAACTAGAGAAATTTATTTTCTCATAGTTCTGGTGGCTGGACAGTCCAGGGTCAAGTTTCTTCTGGCCACTTCATTTTCTGGTAAGGGCTGGTATCCTGGCTCTACTTCCTTGATGTGAGTGTGCATAGCTTTTCTTCTGCAAGTGAGGGGAATGAGGAAGAACATGAAATCTAGTTCTCCAGAGTCTCTGTGGGACAACAATCCCACTATCATCTCTCCCTCATAACCCCATCTGACTCTAATTGCTATTCCAAGTACCATCGGATTGGGGTTTAGGACTTCAAAGAAATATGAATTTTGGGGAAACAATATATGATACTTTCCATGGTAGTATTCCTAAATACTGGGGTTGCTTTGCGTTTCCTTTGTGAAAAAGAACAAAGAACATATCTTTTAGGTGTTATGCAGAAGAGCAAATTTGTGAAAAGTAAATGCAAATAAAGCACAGAGATTTGGGCAAGGCAGTTACATTTCTGAAATTCCTGCATTGTACTGTATTTAAAAAGATGGCAACTCATTACATGTAAGCACAAAGAATAACTGTAATTCATAAAAACAAAAAACAAAAGAAAAACCTCTTCATCCTGATAGACTGATTTAATGAATTAAGAAATTGTTCATTTGTAGTTAGCATTCAACTAATATACTACAGTTCTTAAATTTTTTTCTTAAATAGGGTAATTGTGCCCACATATAGATTTAATCGCATTATTAATTTGCTTAGCATTTTGATGGTGTAATTGACTTTAGGAGAGACTGAATTACTAATTAGGATAATGTTAATGAATATGGTTTAATTTTACCACATAATGTGGCCTGATACATCAACCACAGCTTTCTCTAGGGAGGTATTTGAATAAGAGATATATTCTTAGAAATTTTATTGGTATTTGTTTTATCCCACCTCTATACTGCTGAAATGGGCTGTGATCTCCAAAGGATAGAGATATATCTATATATTCACACATACATGCACATATAAAATGGATATTTATTCACAAAACATCTGAACGCATTGATGCAGAATAATTCCGTTTTTGCTAAAAAGTCTAGGTTTCATATTTTACTGTCTTCAAATTATCTAGCTAGAGTTATAAATACTGATACTATTAGTTTGGGTATAGTTTTTATTTATTTATTTATTTATTAGTTGTAGTTGGATATAATACCTTTATTTTTATTCGTTTTTATTTTATTTTTTTATGTGGGGCTGAGGATCGAACCCAGCACCTCACACGTGCTGGGCGAGTGGTCTACCGCTGAGCCACAAACTCAGCCCCTTGGGTATAGTTTTTAGAGTCCCACTGAATACAGTTTTCTCTCTTTCAGCTTTTGAAATTTAGGCAGGTGTGGAAGAGGTAAGAGTAATTCATATCTTAGCATGTAGGTCAAACCTTGTAAAAATTTTACTTTGTTCAAATCTCTTTGGTTTGAGTAAATAGATTCTACTGTATCAATAAGAATGGTCTCCCTTGTAGTGGGTTAATTGATTTAACATTTGGAAAGTGGATTCATATGAAGAAGTCGAATTTCAACTTGGGCAATTTTTTTTTTTTAATTATGAAGAGAAGAGAATTTTGCATTTACATTTTGAGTTTGGATGATTGAAAGGACTAGGAAATGCACTGTCATCTCATACCGTATCTTTGTTTGCTTGCCTCCCTGGAACATAAAATGGTTCTCTGAGACCCTTTGAACCAAAAATAGTAAGACCCGAGATAGCAATCATATAGTCTATATTAGAATTAGATTATATGCATTAAAAGGATACCAAGAAATTGTTCATTCAACTAATGTACTACAGTTATTAAATTCTTAAATTACTATATTCTGGAAGGAAAATTCCAGAAATAACAAAATAGGTAGTACAGAAGAGTACCATAAATTTTCTGTGAAATAAAAGTCTCAAGTAATTTGGTGCATTTGGTTAAGTGACATTTTTAGATAATGAGTGAATCTAGCATCAGTTGTAACTAGAGTTGTAGGATGTGCACATCTGCCACCAGTGTGTATATGGTACTGTGCTGCTAGGAACAGCAGTGCACACAGATGAGTAAGGCGTAGTGCGGGAACTCATGGTCCACTGAAGGTGGTACCTCTAGGAGAATTCATACAGTGGGGTGGCAGCACTGTGGTACAATGTGGCGTGGAGAAGGGTGAGAACTTTGGAGTGCACTGTAGAATGAGAGACTCCATAACTGTATTTAAAGGATGGTTGCTTTTCTAGAAACCTCTTCTGTTTACTTTCTTCAGTCTCATTTCAGATTATAATTCTATAATATGTAGGATTTGTAGCAGAGCATTTTATACAGTGGAAAATACACATTTAAAGCATGGAACCGCAAAAGAAGGTGCTGTGGAGGGCTTTTAGAGCCCTCTTTTACTGTGAAAATAAATGGGAATACTTCCAATGTTTTTCCTTAAAGGTTGTGTTGATAATTTTAAATCTTGAGATATAAATATTACAAGGATATTAAGCCCAAAATTATTCTAAAGTTCTTTTGGTAAATAAGATTTGTTAAAAGTTTTCCTTTGTTCAGTATTAGCAAGTGGACAGCGAACAAAGCAGGCAGATCTTTGTCAAGCATAAACAACTTTGTATCCTGTTGATTAAATAGAAAATACCTCAGTGAATGTTTGTGCTAAAAATAGATTCCTTCAGGTTTTTGGTTTTGTCTGAATAGGGGTGGGGTCATTTGCGCAGGAAGAAAGAAATCCAGTAAACAGGAATTGCGTGCTGAGAGATTTTGAAAGGGAAATGGGGGTTCATGTGCTTAGAGTTTCAGTTCAATAATGTTTCCCCATTATCAGTACCTTTATAAGAATGTTGGATTTAACGGGAAGTCCAGTTGGTCGTCTTCTCTATCACCATGATAAAATTATCTTTACTAAGATTGCATGTTGCAGATTAAAGTTTGAAGGTTATTTTGTATTTCACAGATGAGTCAGTTGTCATGTTCAGCTTTTAATGTTCTCAACCTTTTACACTGTAAGGGGATACTTGTTCATTTTTGGTAGAACTAGCTTTAGCATAGTGTGGTATGATTAGTAAAGATTCAGTAGTTTAATATAGCCATGTGTTTTTAACAATTATACATTTATATGTGTTCAAGAAATTTGGGAAGGTGACAGGTGTAATATTATAAAAGCACTCCCCCTTCTGGGAAAAACAGCAAACAAGCCCGAATTTATCTTTCTTTTTTTTTTTTTTTTTAAATTTTTTTTTCAGTTATACATGGACACAATATCTTTATTTTTATGTGATGCTGAGGATCGAACCCAGAATCTCTCATGTGGGAGGCGAGCACTCTACCACTGAGCCACAACCCCAGCACCCCCCCCCCCCCCCACCGGAGAATTTGTCTTTCTGTTTAAAGTAATTGTTGTTGGAAAATATATATTAATTCCTGCAATATTATTATTTCTTAAAACAATTTTGGGATATATCTTGTAATTACCAGATGTTAGGTTGTGTGGAGACAGCTTTAATTGTTAAAAATGTCAAAGAATTTGGGATTTGCTGCAGGCTGGAGAAATAGAGAACTAGATAAATAAGTGCCTTGGAGAAGACTGTTCTAATTACGGGTTGAAACATGGAAGAAAGTCGCAGTGAAAATTCTCTAGTAGACTAGGTAGAAAACAAAATAAAGATCAGCATGTTATTTAGCGGGTAGGGGCTGGAAGGAGAGAGTTTAATATTGATAATGCCAATGTAATGTCTAAGGAAAGATCTTGTATACATTGATGTTGAATCTTTGTACCTCAAAAATATCATCTAAATATATATTTTCAAAAATACAAACAATACTCTAGAACCTACTCTAAAACAATAAGTAGTCTCCTTCTTGAATATCCCTCCCTATTTCAAAGTTTCATAACTTTATATACACGAGGAAAAATCTTTTTAATGCTAATAGCATATTTAGATATCTCTAATTAATTTAACAAATGGAATCATTCTATCTCCATAGTTCTTATCTTTTTAAAAAAGTTATTTATAAATGTCAGCAGAATGCATTTCAATTCATAGTATCCATGTAGTACACAATTTTTCATATCTCTAGTTGTACACAAAGAAGAGTCACACTATTTGTGTCTTCATACATGTACTTAGGGTAATGAAGAGTTCTTGTCTTTTAAATTTTTCTGTGAGATGACTCAGAGGTCAGCCATTCTGAACAGTGGATATGCCCTTTTCCCCTGAGTACATGCATCATCATTTATCTTAGCAATACTGTAAGGGTGGGCATTTAGGATGTTTCCAGATTCCATGCCCCTTGAAAAATAGTGCAGTGGTGAGTATCATACATGTGTGTATATGTGTTTCTGGATGTTTTTTTGTGGGTAGATGAATAGATTAGATCGCTAGTAGTAGAATGTTATATACACACGTACACACCCCTAGTGGAATTTTATAGATATTGTTTTTATTATAGATATTATATTTATAGATATTGTTAAATGGTTTATTGAAAAGCCTGTACCACATTACAATTCTACCAACACTATGTAAGGATCCATCCCAGCAATGGATTTTCATTCACCTTTCTGATTTAACCAACCTGAGAAGTGAAAAATTGTATCAGTGTTTCAATGACATGTCCTTGATTATGAGTGATGTTGAACATATTTTCATATGTTTATTGGCCAGTATTAAAGGTAATTTTAACCAGTTTTACGTTTTTTGTCTGTTAGAAATGTGTTAGGTAGAGAGGCAGGCTCAGTGAACAGCAGGATCCTGATAGCCCAGATCAACATAACAGGAGAGAAGAGCTCATCTTGATGCATCACTGTTGCTTGGGCAGGTGTGCAGAGTAGTAGACAAAGGATTCCCCCTGCCTGCTGAGTGTGTGGCTCAGTGTCTTTTGTTTGTTTGTTTAATTTTAATTAAAAAAAATTTTTTTTTTGGTTTTAGATGGATATAATACCTTTATTTTATTTATTTATTTTTATGTGGTGGTAAGCATTGAACCCAGTGCCTAAGATATGCTAGGTAAGCGCTCTACTACTGATCTAGTACCCCGGTCCTGATTCTTTCTTTTTTACGTTGCCTCTATAAAAGATGATAGGAATGGCTGTTTTATTCTTTATACAAAGAGTGCTATGTAGAACAATTTTTTAAATGACTTAATTTAGACGTGTATTTGTCTTTGACTAGGAAAGTAAAGAAGAGCCTAATACCACTTAGAACATTCAATATCATGGTAATATCTTCCTTTATTCTTTCCTTTGTGTTATAGTCAGAAGTTAATAAAAATGAGAGATATTTTCTTATATACAGTGAATCTCGGTTGATTCCTGACAAAACCAATAAGCAATTTATTTGGAGTGTTTAAAAATAAGTTATGGGATGGAAAAATCCTACTGGTACATTGGCAAGTGGATGGGACCAGATGATCAAATATTTCAGTTCTATGTCTACATTTCATGAGTCAGTTTCACACAACAGCTGCTGTGGGGGAAGGGTTGATTTACCAGGATACTTTGATTTATTGAAGGAAAAAAAAAAAAAGAGAAATGCATTTGGGTATGAAGAGGTAAAATTTGATGCTAACAAATGAAAAAGACCATTTAAAACAATTCTGTTAACTATTGTTTTCAGTGTTTTAAATTATAGAAAGTAATGGTTAATTTAAAAAAATTTCTGATTTATAAATAATAATTAATAGACAGTACTTACTGAATTCTTTCTTTGTGTCAGGCCCATGTTAAATGTTTCACCTGTGTTATGTAGTGCTGTGTTATGTACTGCTTTGCTCAAGGAGCTTGGGAAGTGCTGTGAGCTGTCAGAGCTGGTGGCGCTGGTGCTGCAGACCAGGACCCTGCTCTTAAGGGCCTGTGAGAATGACTACAAGTACCCAAGGGAAAAAAATGTTAATTTGTAAATTGGACTTATTAAAATAACTGTTTAAGTTAGATGTTAAAAAATCCTCAGTAGTACTTTTCAAGGATTAAGAAGAAATTGTTGTTTCTACTGTAAATACTCATTTTCTGTAATTTTGCTGATGACAAATGTTGGCATGTATTCTACTGTTATATTTGTTGCTGGGAATTGAACCCAGGACCTCTTGCATGCTCTATCACCAAGCTACACCTCCGCCCCTTGACTTGGATCTTAATCTTTCCTTGAGTCCCAAAGATTTGAGACTCTCACACTACATGGAAACTCATAAAAAGGAGAAGCACACACACACACAAAAATTAGAAATGCATGTTTGGAAGGTCTATTTTTTCAATCTTAAGCTATACTCATGAAGAATTTATTTTCTGATACAAAACATTCCTCTGGACCCATAACTAGTTGATTAATAAAAAGAGGATTTGTAAAAACATATGGTGCAGTATAGCTTATGATTGAAAAACAGATTAGACCTTCCAAGCATGCATTCTATAATTTTGTGTGTGTTGTGTGCTTTCTTTTTTTATAGAGTTTACATGTAGTGTGGAGTCTCAATCTTTGGGGACTCAAGGATATTAAGTTCAAAGTCAGGGGAGAAGAGTTAGTTGGTGGTTATCTGGTGTTCTTTTGAAATGGCAGGGTGCTTTTTGGGGAAGGTATTTCCACTGACTTTGAACCAATGCCTCCCTTGTTGACAGTCCATGTTGCCATAGTGATCTACATATTCTGTAACTGGTATTAGACAGGAATGTGGCGTTGGGTTGAGGAGGTGTGAGAGCAAGAGTGCAGCCCACCCATATGTGCATAGTCAGTTTGCTCAAGGAAGTCACTTCACAGCAGCCAGATGCCCAGTGGTCTTTCTATAACCTCTTTTTCCCACATTCTTTTTCCTGTGTATGTGTGGGTGTCTGAGTCAGGAATAATGTAACAGGATGAGAACCCTTTTTCCTCAACTGGTCTTGCAGTCCTTCCTCTCATCCAGACCCAAACCCTATTGAAAATTTGGGGGTATCCTTCCAATTCATGTTTAAAGAATTCTCTTACATTCTGTCTACAGCTCCATAAACCACAGTTTTGGAGTTTAGGAACTCAAAATATTTGCTGTATTTTCTTTTGATTTGGCTAAAGCTAGGTCATAAAAGTTATCAAGATAACCTTAAACTCTCAGTTCTTTCTAGTAGTCTCATTAGAGAATTTCAGTTTATCATTAGAGAATTTTGGAGGTATCCTCCAGTCATTCCTTTTCTTCATGTTATTCAACTTAGTGAAACTATGATACATATTGCCCAGGCTAAGTTCCAGAATGTTCTGGATTCTGGCTAAGTTCCAGAATGTTCTTGATGATCTTTTCAAGATAAAATTTTCAAGAAGATTCTAAGCAATAACTTTACTCTTGCAAGAAGCTGCTTGTAGGTGCCAGGGATATAGCTCAGTTGGTAGAGTGCTTGCCTCACAGGAGGCCCTGGGTTCAATCCCTGGCACCAAAAAAAAAAAAAAGCTGCTTATGTCTTTGATGGATCTAGGATTGTTAGCTTTTTGTTGTTGTGACCAAAATACTCATTTCAGAGGTTCAGTCCATGGTTGACCTACTTAGTTTTTCTGGGTTCTAGGTGAGAGAAAACACCATGGCAGAAGAGCGTAGCAGAGGAAAGCTGCTCATAGCCCTCAGCAAGAAGAGGGAGAGGCAGGCAGGGAGGGAGGGGGAGACAGAAAAAGAGAAAAGTACCAGGGACAAAATAAAAACCTCAAAGGCCATGCCCTTCCTTCTTACAGTTAACCATCCAGTTAGTCCATTCAGATTATTAATCCATTTAATGGATTGGTCTACTAATCAGGTTATAATTCTCATAATCTCATCATTTCACTTTTGAACATTCCTACATTAACAGCTTTTGTGGGATACCTCATATCTAAACCATAACAAGGATTTTTTTTAATTATTATTTTTTTAAATACCTTTATTTTTTTGTAGTTGTAGTTGGACACAATGACTTTATTTTATTTATTTATATGTGGTGCTGAGGATCGAACCCAGGGCCTTGCACATGCGAGGCAAGTGCTCTACTGCTGAGCCATAACCCCAGCCTCAAATACTTTCGTTTTATTTATTTATTTTTATGTGGTGCTGAGGATCAAACCCAGAGTTTTGCACATTCTACCGCTGAGCCACAATCCCAGCCCCATAACATGAATTTATAAGAAAGCACAGAAGCACAACTATCTACCCCCCTTTTTTGGTTTGAACCCAGGGGTGCTTAACTATTGAGCCACATCCTAGCCTGTTTTTTTTAATTATTTATTTTTTTGTTCTAATTAGTTATACATGACAGCGGAATGCATTTCAATTTATAGTATAACAGTGGAGCACAAGTTTTCATTTCTCTGGTTGTACATGAAGTAGTCACCCATTCGTGTTATCATATATTCCACCATTTTTCCTACCCATCTATCCCCTTCTTTATCTTCCCCAGCCTTTTTGGTTGTTGTTGTTTTTTGAGACAGGGTCTTGCTAAGTTGCTTAAGACCTCTCACTTTATTGCTGAGGTTGGCTTTGGACTTGGCAATCCTCTTGCCTCAGCCTCCTGAGCTGCTAGGATTACAGATGTGTGCCACTGTGCCCAGCTAGTTATAACCTTTTAAATACTCTTACCAAGCTGTATTGATGGTTTACTTATTAAACAATTTGCTTTCTTATATTTCTATTTCTTTAATGTCATAGTATTCAGCAAATAGTGGGAGGATTCAGTGTTTGTCCAATACAGTTGTCAGTGTAGGCCATGCCAGTGCTGACCCATGGAAACAGAATGCAAACCACATATGCAATTCTATTTTAAAAAAATTTTATTTTTTTTGTTATACATGACAGTAGAGCGTATTTTGACATTTTATACAAACATGAAGTATATCTTATTCTAATTAAAATGAGCCACACGTAAAAGTGAAATAGGTAAAGTTCATATTTTATTTAACCAGTATACATCCAAATATTGTCATTTCAACAAAAGCCTATTGAGACATCTTACAGTCTTTTTTATTCATACCAGCTCTGCAAAATCCAGGGTATATTTTACACTTAGAGCATTTCAAGATGGACCAGTCTCATCTCAAGCATCTCATTGTCACATGACAGGTGGCTACTTTGTTGTAAAGTACAAGTATAGAAAGTGCATGTTGTGACAGGTGAGACCATAAGGATCAGAGTGGGTAGGGTTAAGGGGAGGTTTAAGGTACCCAGAGGAACCAGGGCTAAGTAGATCTAAGCCATCAGGTGCCATCTGGAATGGTCAGCAGGGACCTTGGATATCTTCTCCGACCAAAGATGTAGCAGTGATAGTAGTGGTGTAGGTTCCTTAAAATATTGTGGGAGTAGGGCACCATGGCACAGGTCTGTAATTCTAGCAACTTGGGTAGCTGAGGCAGGAGGATCCCAAGTTCTAGGCCACAGATAACTTTGTGAAATCCACAGCAACTTAGACCCTATCTCAAAATATAAAAAGGACTGGGGATATAGCTCAATAGTCAGGTTTCCCTAATCCCCAGTACTAGGGATCAGTGGGAGATCACAGGGAAACAATCAGGTTTATGTAACTGTGCCATATCTCATTCTCCAAATAACTGTCTTTCTTCCATATTTCCTGGTTATCTGAGTAAATTATGATTCAAATAATATGAGTGGTTGTTATATAATTCTAAATTTATCACTATAAAAAATGAATAAGAGGGACGAGAATTAATCTACAAAATCCACAAAAGGTGGGATGTTAATTGTGTATTTTTTACACTTACGGTCTAATAAAACATACAGTAAAAAGTCTGAGGCTGGGGATATAGTTCAGTTGGTAGGGTGTTTGTCTTGCATGACAAGGCCCTGGGTTCAATCCCCAGTACCCCGCCCCAAAGGAAAAAAAAAAGTCTGAAATTTTGACTTTGAATACATTTAGATTAAGATTTTTTTTTTCTTTTAAGGGGGTACAACCTAGGGGTTAAGGGTAGTTTTTGGTAAGTTGTAAAATTTAAAGGTCCAAAACTTTGAAGAACTCAGTAAATTATGGAGATAGCCACAAAAATCATTTGATGATTACTTACTGTGTGCCATTATACTCTATTGTCATAGTACAGATGAGAAAACTGAGGCATGGAGATAGGATCTAACATTCAATTTTGCACATAAAAGAAGAGCTGGAATTGGAACCCAGGCTGTTTGGATCCAGAACAGACACTATTAACAAGTGTGGGGCTGACTTTTGTTTCTTTCTTTTCAGATTTTTTTTTTGGTATTTAGCCATGTTTTTTCCCCCATTACATAATTTTTACTGTGAAAATATTGGCATAACCTGAATAGAGGATAGAAAGACTCAAAATGCTGTACTAGTCTTTGCAGCTTTTCTCTAAATTCTGAACTACATCAGAATACAATTTTAGAAAAAGACTCACCAGCGACAACATAGATCTAATTTTTTAAAAATCTTCTCTAACTAGCCTTTTTTTAAAAAATATTTTTAGTTGTAGATGGACACAATACCTTTATTTTGTTTATGTAGTTTTAAGTGGTGCTGGGGATTGAACCCAGGACCTCACATATGCTACGTCAGCGTTCTACCACTGAGCTACAACCCAGCCCCTCTAACCAGCCTTTTATTTTTATCTGGAACTATTTGTGACTAAACATTATTGGGGGAAATTATTAGCAACATAAAGGGGACGGTTGTAAAGAACTCAGAACTTTCTTACGGTTCAGTAAGAAAAGCAGGCATCAACAATGAACAAAGGGAAAGGAAAAATAACAAAAACCAAATGGTCTACAGTGTATGAAGATGTGATTTTCACTAGAAAGTTAGTATGTAATCTGCATGAAATGCCTTTTTCCCTTTTTTGAAATTGGAAAAATATTGGAAAAAGAAAGATAGTATTCAGTTTTCCAAGGGGTTTGAGCAAACAGGCCAACTGACTGAGGTCAAGTGGCAGAAATGTATTTCAGCATTACTTAAAGTGAGATGAAAAAAATGGCAAGAATTTAAAATTTTAAAATGATGGAGCAAATAAAGAATTTGGAATACAAAACTGTTGTATAGTTGCTCTTGAAGATTTTTATATATATGGTGGATGTCACTGTGGAAGCTGATTATAAAATGCGTACTGTAGTTTAATGTTTGTTTAAAAACATATTTATGTGCCCACCTGTAGGGCTCACCCCTGTGCTTTGCTGCTCACTGGGTGTGTGACAAGATACCTCGTCTCTTATTACTTGAGTTTTTTTCACAGAGATTTCATTACCAGTTTTCAGGTGTTGAAGTTAGATGAAAAGCAAAGGAAGATTTCTCTGTAGTGCATGGCATACATGCCTACTAAATGGCTTTCAAAATTTTCCAAAAATCTTAAATCTGGGGAGTAGATTGCTTGCTGGCAATTAAATTTTTCTTATTTTTTTCCTATCCATATTTATACTTTTCTACAAAAAGACATGTTTTGCAAATTTTTAAAAAGAGGTTAGAAAATGCTTAATTTACTTTTAAGTTATAGATGGCAAAGGTAGAATAGATGAGAATTTATTTTATTGCTTACTGAGCTGAAAAACTTAGAACTCACTCATTCGATGTTGAAAATAGCCCTTCAGCCACATTTATATTTAATAGCATTTGTAAAGAAATAGTAGGTTTTAACAATCCTGCTGATTGTTTATCTTTAAATAAAGTAGGTGGGAAGGCAAGGGTTAAAGCAGAAGGAAATAAAAATTAAAAAATGGTAAATGCCAGTTATTTATATTAGTTTTTGGCAAAATTTCAAAATTTTCTTTTATTTTGAACTGGGAAGTATTTTACCCCTTAAGAAAGAGGAAGTCATGACCTGGGGATGTAGCTCAGGGGCAGAGCTAGTGCATACTGTGCAAGGCCCTGGGTTCCATCCCCAGCACTGCAAAGAAAGTCATGCTGTCAGATGATTTATTAATTGAAGGGGTTGAATATAATAATGATATTTCCAGTTATTTTTCCTCATTTTATTTTCATGTTGTCTCAAAATCCTTGAAACATCCATAATATATGGTGGTGGTGCATGGTTTTTTTTAAAAAAAATATTTATTTTTTAGTTGTAGTTGGACACAATACCTTTTATTTTATTTATTTACATGTGGTGCTGAGGATCGAACCCAGGACCTCGCACACGCTAGGCAAGCACTATACTGCTGAGCCACAACCCCAGCCGCATGGTGCATTTTTAATTACTACCTGTTGAATGATTCCTCTTTACATTTAAAATGGAATTGTTCTATTTTTTTTTCATGGTTTTCGTGTAAACCAGTCCTCGGATTGTATATACTTAGGCATGGGTATAGGAGGAAATCCAGGTTATATATTCCATTTTCTTAGAACATACATCTTTTTGTCCATTGGTTGCATTCTGGAGTGACTATCAAGAAGAGGTTCAGAAGAAACAAAAGTAAACCTAATTCTTATAAATACATTGATTTATTTTATACAGTTTCTCTCTGTACCTATTTACTACATTTGAGATTTTATAAATGTTTGTTGGTATGTTTTTGAAAGAAGAGTATTGTAGAGAAATTGCTTAATATCTTAATATATGTGGCTGATTCATCACTGTTGAATTTGTAACCAGGAGTGCTAGAACCATACCTGGAAGAAGATTATCTCATGCATCCAAATTAAACTTAAACAAGTCCCTCTCCTCATTGCCCATGGCTTTTTTTTTTTTTTTTTTTGGTGAATCCTTGGTTTTCTAATATGCATCATGGATCTAAGGCAGGAGAGGGTAGAGTTAAAATTATAGTATTTCTCTTCCTTCTTTTCTCCTCCTTCTTTCCTCTCTTCTCACCCATTTTTTTAAAATAAGAGACTGTTTTATGTGAATGGTGAAAGAGAACCAGGGAATTATTTTGATTATTTCCCTAAACAAATAATTTGTGCTCTATCAGTGCTTAAATATTGCTTAAGTATTAGACTGTCTGGTATTGAGGGTCCAGTAAACACTTCATAGAGTGAGATAGCTTAGTATTGGGTAGATGTTTGTCCATTGTTTTAGAGCAATAAAAACCAGAAGTTCTTAGAAGAGAAAGTTGCTATTACAAACAGATTTGAATTGAAAATGTAATTTAAAAACTTTATGAAGTGTCTTAACACTGACATGCTTTTAAAACAGTTGGGGACAGGTGAAAGTTGGATATAGGAAATTGCTCCTTTAATCTTAGTTTTTTAACTTAAATTTTTTTTTTGTCCTTTACTTTGCACACACTAGTGGATGGTTCACTGAGTAGTATTAAGTTATATTGTTATTATTATTAGGAATCATTCTATTAAATTATTTATAGTAGTTATATTCTATAAAGCCCCCCTGACTGTTGAAGTAGTGAATTCATTAGTCAGTTTTCTGTCACTATACCAAAATACCTGCTTTATAATTACATTATAAAGCAAAAGGTTTATTGTGGTTTACAGTCAATTGAGTGGACTCATTGATTTGGGCCTGAAATGGCAGTGGCAGGAAACGTATGGGGGAGCACACTCATGGCCAGTAAGAAGGGGAGAAGAGGAAGAGGCTGGGGACATGCCCCCAATGATTTGAGGACCACCCATAAGTCCCCACTACTCAGAGGTCTATTCACAGTACCTCCCAGTAGTTCCACTCTGGGGACCAACCCTTTCCTTTGAGGAACATTCAACATCTAACTATAGCAGCGAATAATGAACCATTCCTCTTAGGGGAAATACAGGATTAGGCTTTTGTATTCTCTCTCTGATCCATACATAACCTTGTTTTTTTTTTTTTTTGGACAGCATGCCTTTATTTTATTTGCTTACTGTTGTATGCGGTGTTAAGGATTGAACCCAGTGCCTCACACATGCTAGCCAAGTACTCTGCCCGTGAGGTCCAGCCCTGTAACCTTGTTTTATGTGTGTCCATGTCTAAAACTACCTTAACTTAATATATGTGGCTGATTCATCAATGTTGAATTTGTAACCAGGAGTGCTAGAACCATACCTGGAGGAAGATTATCTCATGCACATGTTTTCTGTTCAAGGCACCTCATAGCCTTCTTTCACTACTTCATCAGTGTGCTTGAGGGCCATTGTAAACAATGAAATCATCAAAGAAAGCACAGAAAAGGGGAAAATCAGGCACTGAATATACCTCAAAAGGGATTCTTGTTCATAGATGAGAACCAAAACAAGGAGTCCGTGTGGTGCCTTGTTCAGCCCTAGCTGGGAACACGTGTTGGACAACTTGAAGTTTTCTTTTCACATGTTCTTGAATGACCACAAAAGTGCCAGCGGTGTTGAATGTTGGAGTTACAAATCAATTTTAACAAGTAGGTGAATTCCCAAATATGGAATCCTTGAGCATGATGATGGATTTTGGAATCAGGCATTGATCTGGAAGCTCAGTTTTCAGTCACTCAGCTCCTAATGTTTAGTTGACTCTGCCCACCTGCCATTTCTGCTCTGGTCCTGCTATTCTCCAACAAGCTTCAGTGTAAAGTGTGTGTGTGTGTGTGTGTAGGTGTAGGCTGCTGTCAATCTAGTAAGCAAGAAAATAGAAAGTGCCCAAGTAATGTAGTCTGGTAGTGAATAAAACTAAAGCTTAGCTATAGAGAATTTACTACTGATTGTTCCCAAAATTGTTGGATAAATCAGAGATTTCTGTTGTGCTTACCTTTCCTTGTACTTTGAGTATTAGTGTCATTTATGATGGGGAGCATAAATACTGGATTCAGAAGTAGACTGTTCTGTATGCCACACAAATCTGCATGCATACAGACCATACTGCTTCAAGTATTTTAAATTCTGCCACTGAGTTTGGCTTCTCCTTTCCATGTGGTCTTAAGAGTTGCTCACAGCTGCAGTTCATGATGATGTGTTTCCTAAGGAGTCTAGTTCAATTTGGTGCTTGTTGTGAGTTGGTGTGAAATTAAAAAGATGATTTGAATGTGGTCAAGGACCAAGTTTGAACACAGCTTGTCAATTGATTATTAGGGAGGTTTTTAATTTTTTCTTTTAAAGACTGTCAGATTGATTTTATGTGAAAGCTTACTTTTTAAGATTAATAAACATGTATTAATCATGTGCTTAAAGTCCTGTGCTAGATTAATAAATATGTATTAATCATGTGCTAAAGTCCTGTGCTAGATAAATAATACACGTTCTTCCCTGTCTTTTAGGAGCTTACAATCTAGTTCAGGACATAAAATATTTTTTTAAAAAAATTTTATTTAGTTATAGTTGGACACAATACCTTTATTTTATTTATTTATTTTTATGCGGTGCTGAGGATCAAATCCAGTGCCTGGCCCATGCTAGGCGAGCGCTCTACCACTGAGCCACAACGCCAGCCCCATAATAAAATATTAAAAAATAAAATAAATAGCAAAAGTGTGGGCTTTTGGAAATAAATTGGACAGAGGGTGTTTGAGGAGAGTGGAGTAAGAAGTAAATAAGGTCAGCATCGATTATTACTTTGTGGCTTTTAATCATTGTGTGTGAGTGTTTGTGTTTAAAATAGGATATCATCTAAGTTTTGCATTTCAGGAATACAATAATGTGTGAACTTGATAAGAGTGTTAGTAGGAGACAAGTTACTGCTTTCTCTGCAGGGATGAAGGCTTAATCTTCATGTTTGACAGAGTGGGGAAAACTGAGTAGGAACAAGAGTCCATAGGTCTAGATCACTGAATATGGATAAGGAGAATCAGAAAGTAATCTCTTAGGCCTTTACAGTAATGAATATTTCCTCTCTCTAAGTGTGTAAGTCATTCTCCAACTTTAATCTAAATCCAGAAATTTGGAGGCCAAATGCCCATGCTTAAATCTATGAAAGTCTTTTGCATTGTTCTATTTTTTTACTTTATCATAAAACATGTTTTAGATTGACAGGTCCACATGAGTATATATTTTTTTAAAGAAAATAATTTTATTCTAGAATAATGTAGATTACAGAATAGTTACAAAGATAGTCTAGGAAGTTCTTCTGTAGCTCTCACCAAGTTTTTCTAATGTCAGTATCTTACATTATTATGATTAATTTGTACGAACTTAAGAAGTCACATTGGTATATTTCTGTTGACTTTGTTCTGACCCCACTGGCTTTTCCACTAGTGAGTGTGTCTTTTCCAGGATAGCATGCAGGATACTATGTTACATTCTGTCATCATACCTCCTTAAAACTCTCTTTTGACCTGTGCTTCTCATTCTTCACGTGTTTTTCATGACCTTGAGAGGTCAGATATTCTGTGGGATGTCCCTTAACTGGGATTTGCCTTATGTGTTTCTCTAGACTGCAGTTACGGGTGTTTGGGAGGAAGACCACAGACATTAAGTACTGTTTTCATTACATTATATTAAAGGTGCATCCCTGTCGACATAACTTATCACTGTTAATGTTGATCTTGATTACCTTGCCAGGTTGGGTTTGTCAGATTTCTCCACTGTAAAATTACCTTCCCTGCCACATCTATTCTTTGGAAGCAAGTTATTAAATTCAGCCTGTACTTAAGGGGTGGAGGAATTAAAGTTTACCTTCTGGAAGAGGGCATCTAGATAAATTGCAGTACTATATTTGGAATGCTTCTATAAAATAGATTTACCTCGTTTACCACATTTATTCAATTATTTATACCAGTATGAATTTAGATATATTCATTTTATACTTTGGGTTATAATTTAATAGAATATGATTTACTACTTAGGTTTTTTTTTTTTTCTAGCTTGTGGCATTGGAGCTTCTTCATGTTTGCTTCTATTTTCATTTGATGTGACTTTCTCCCCACCTACTGTTTCTTTGAGCAGGTTCTTAACTTCTCAGCACTACTAAATGCTCCAGACTCATCTTGCATTTTCCCTCTCCCAGGCCTAGAGTCAGCCATTTCTGTAGGAACCCCTGGATCCTTTCACTAGAGAAGGGTATTAGAATCCAGCATCTGGCTGCTGGGGGTGCTCATTGCCACTGGGGTGTTACCTCGTCTAGGCTTTCACAGGGCAGGGCCAGGAAGTAGATGTGTATATACAGACACACATAAGTAGAGTTTTGTTATGCCAAAGGATTTTCTAAGTAAAAATAGAGAATAAAGCAGTTTTCTAATAACATTAGAGTGGTAGATCTAAAAAAAATAAAATAAAATAAACTAGCTTTAAAGTCTTTATTGTTTGTGTTGTTATCATCTAGTGACAAGGGTAAATCACAAAAAAAGTGTAAACTACTGTAAAGTACTTTTAGGTTTTTTAAAAAATTTGTTACTATTAGTTTATCATTCTATATGTTGTTTTTGTAATAACAATATGCAGAGAGTCCTATAAACCACTATATTTGTTTCTGGACTTGATTTCCAATGGGTCATAAACTCATGCATTATAATCTGTTTCAGATACTTGTGAACTTAATAGAACTATTTCAGAATTGTGGTATGAAAATTAAAGGCAGAATGCAGTACAAAGGCTGCAACATTTTAGGCAACAGTTTATGTTATGTTGCTTCCCTTTGGATTTTTTTTCCTCATTGTGACCTTTTGAGTAAAATTGCTTAAGACTTTTTTTTCCTTCCTTTTTCCTTTTTGGCAGTATGGGGGATTAAACCAGGGCTTTGCACATAAACGAGGCAAGTGCTCTACTATTAAGCCACAACCCTAGCCTGCTTTGATTTTTTAATGTATTCTGTACATTGTTTAATTTTTATGTGTTAAAAGGAAGCTAAAAGTTCTATTATCCTGTCTTCTTTCATTTTTTATATAAAAATTGTATTACGCTCAATATAAGTTAAGTGTTGTTCATAGTGCCCCCCAAAACTGATATTACAATCATTACTAAAATGCAGATATCCTGTTATTGTTCCCCCTCCACCTTATTATTACAGTGCAGTCATCTGATTTATTTTAAGCTTCATTAAATATTTTATTAGAATCTGATAGCCCCTTTTCATTTATTGTTCAATTAAAAGCTTAACCTTGTATTGAACAAAGTTTTAGGGACTGCTTGATACATGATAGGCACTGTGCTTTGAAGTCTTATGTAAAATCTGCCCCTGAAGACTTACATCAGAATATTGTAAAGAATTGGTTGAGAAGCAGAGTTTAAAAGCATTTTAGTTTTGTTGCAGAAGCATAGTCCATATGGACTATTAGACTTTAGTTATTTGTGAACTTGTATTGTTTGTATTTATGGAGTGATCTAGGATTCACATAGCACTGTGAAAAATGTGTATTTACTCAAATGGTCATGAAAACTTTGTCCATATATATGCGTTATAAAGCATGTTTATCTTACTAATTCTGTTAGAATTAATATTAAATACATTTATGTTTTCTGAGAGCGATAGTTAGAAGAAAATGGCTTTTATGTACTTGGTGGTTGACACGTTATAGGGTGTTGTTATTCTGAGATAATTTAGTTACTGAATTTAATGTCTCATTTGGTAGTAAAAGGTTATGCTTATGATTAGTTCAGAATAAATTTACATATTTTTTAGACCTAGGTGTAAGAATCAGCCAGAATAATCCATATCAACTACACATCATGGTCTTAATTTTTTGTTACTATTGTTTTCATTATTATTTTTGGATGAGACAGGAAACTATAGAGTAACATGAATTAACAATAATTAATTCATGGTATTGGATTTCACACCAGGGTGTGTTCATGTAGCTTATTTTTTAAAAAGGAATTTCATTTTTATGGCCTTCATTTCCATTCTGGTTAGGAGGCACTAGGGCAAGATTCTTTGACATGTTGTTTAAAAAGCACAATAGTCTATGAAAGTACCAACAAGAGAAAGTTATAGAAACTTAGAATAGAAACCTAGAAATTACCAAATGGATTCATGTATTTATGATTCATTTTGTAAGTATTATGCATCTCAAGTGTATTCTTGGCTCAGTTTTCTATTTTTTTTTTTTTTTAAATTTCTGGTGTTATATTTCATTGTCTTACCTCTGATTAGTGTATATTGGAATGTTTGCTAGGTGTCATTCACTTTAATTGTTTACACTTTTATATTGGTCAAATACTATATTCTTTTCTTTTTCAAAACTAGGGATTTAACCCAGGGGTGTTCTACCACTGAGCTACATCCCTAGTTATTTTATTTTTTATTTTGAAATGGGGTCTTACTAAGTTTCTCAAGCTTAGCTTGAACTTGCAATCTTCCTGCCTCAGTCTCCTGAGTCCTGGAGTCGGGCGTGTGCTGGGCTCTGATACTATATGCTTTCAATAATCTCTTTTATTTGTCTTTAACAGACTTCTTAATTATATCACTAGCTTCATTAGCAGTCTAATTACCTAGTATAGTGTACATGAGTTTACTTTGATGTAGAATTTTGGAACAAGGTTGGGATCATCTAGTTCATTGGTTCCCTGACACTGAGACATCTGGAGAGCTTTAAAAAATTACTCATCCTGGGTTACTATCACATTCCCCATAGATTCTGATTTAATTGATTTGGAGTATTTTTTTTTTTTTTTTGATGCTGGGCATGGAACTTTACACACGTTAGGCAAGCACTCCACCACTGAGCCACAACCCCAACCCTGGCACGAGACTTTTGAAACCCTTCCCCAGGTCATTCTAATGTGCCCGCAAGTTGGAGAACCATAGTTCCTTACACTGTGGACAAGAAAAGTAAGATCCAGTCTTGTTAATCAAGTAACTTCTATTTGAGGATACAAAATTATTATTAAAATTGGTAAATTTAGCATGACTCAAAATAGATGTTCATATTGGTGATTTTAATAATTTAGAAATGTAGTTAATGAATGGAGAGGTCTTTATCCGAATCCTTTCTTTTATCAGCTGTCAATGACTTTATAAGGTGAGGAGTTTGAATAACAGGATAGGAATGGCTAGATTTTTCCTGGGGTAAATAGTGACTCTCCTTGCCTCGCTTCTCACAATTTCCTGGAACTGGATCATTGCTCACTCTTGGAGAAAATATCTAGAATGACTTATAGGTTATTCAAGGAAGGATACTGTGCAAATTTTCAAGTAAGGGATGTTCTAACTGAAACAGTTAACCTACATTGAGACGTATACAGTGCTTGGCATTATATGCAGTAACTCTTCAATTAATATTTGAGTGAGTCTTTAAATACTATACCGGCAAGGATCTTCAGTTTAACTGATTGTTGAGGTAAGGAATCTGCCCTTTTATGAGTTGATTAATTTCTTTAGTTTTTTTAAAAAAATTGGGGTTGGGGCCAGGTGCTGTTGTGCTCACCTGTAATCCCAGTGGCCCAGGAGGCTGAGGCAGGAGGATTGCAAGTTCAAAGCCAGCCTCAGCAATGGTGAGGCGCTAAGCAACTTAGTGAGACCCTGTCTCTAAATAAAATACACAATAGGGCTGGGGATGTGGCTCAGTGGTTGAGTGCTCCTGAGTTCAATCCCTGGTACCACCCTCCCCCCCAAATGGGGGTTGGGGGCTGGGGAGGTAGCTCAGTGATAGAGTGCTTGCTTAGCATGTATGAGGTCCTGGGTTTGATCCCAAGCACCACGAAAACCAAAACCAAAACAAAACAATAAAAAAATTGGAATTGGGTTGATGTTTTCTAAGGATTTTCTGACTCAAGCATCTTATTTATGATTCTATAACCATTGACTTATGGAAGTGTAATTTTAAATAAATGACATGGTATCTCCTAGCAGTTCAGAGAAGTCAGTGTTCTCAGCCAGATAATTAGAGGAGATTGTCAGCCTAGAGTTGGAACTGGAGAAGCAGGATTCAGGCCATTAGTGAAATGGCAAGAATCTTACTAGGTAGCTAGAATTGGGAAAGGACAATGACAGTGGTTCATTCCCTACACAATCCTTGAGTTCTCCTAAGAGGTAAAAGAGATCAACCCTTACTGACTTAGGTTCCATCTTTTGGAGTCCTTTCACTCATAAAGTTGACTTTGCTTTTGGAGAATGCGTACTCTTTCTGTCACTGAACTCAGATTTTAATCACTCCTTTCACTCACACTGCCTTGGTTTTTTCTTTCTTTCTTTTTTTTTTTTTTTTTTAATTTAGATTGCCTCAGAATGGGTTACTCCACTCAGCACTTAAGAAAAGAACTAGTGGTTAATGATGGATATTTTGGGATGTCAAATGTACTTGATTATTTTTACAATAAACAGTTTCTGGAAATAGGTAGTAGACTGGGTTAATGAGTGACTAAAAAAGATTTTGGAATTCAGAGTCTCTTACTTATCAGAGGAAATTGGTGACTTGCTGAGGTTCTCCGACAGGATTTAATTCCAGATCTCAGATTCCTGTCCATGCTTTTTAAGAATTTTGCATAAGATCAAGTGGGTGTAGGTAAACATTCTGTTTATAGAAATTGGTATGAGAATAATATGTGTACCTTAAGATTCTGTTTGCCGAGAAAGCCAATCAGTTGTATAACCTGTTATAAATATGTATAGCGTGAACCATTGAAAAGTGGGAGCTTATATATTTATTTAAAGCAATAATTTTTGGGTGTGAAAAAACATAGGATTTCTATATATTTGAAATTTAATATGAACCATAGAGATTTACATGAAGAAAATTTTAATTTGTATGGATGGTTATCATGATTCTTGAATTGGCAATAGGGACAATCTTAAACTATAGTAGGACACTGTGAGATTTTTAAATTTACCAAAAGTGCACATAGATGAGAAAAACTTGAGAAACTTAGCACTTAAAGCCAATATGGAATTCCGGTTAGCAGTTTTAACTTTCCATTTTGATTGATGGTCAGCTTCTTTCCCATTTCTTTTTACTTCTTTTTCCTTGTTTTGACAAGATCTAAGAGGATTAGAAAATTGAATGTTTTGGCATTTTTTTTTCTTCCCTGTGGCCTTGAACAAAGATGGGAATATTCATTAATATAATTCTGTCTTGAAAAGAAATGCAGCTAATGGAAAGCAGATAATGTGCTCTTTGTAAGAAGTTTCCAGGTAGGGGGAACATAAGCGATGTTATCCCTTTCTCTAGTAGAGCTATTACTGGGCATTATTATGTTGTTATCCACCTGAATCAATTCTCTATTTAGGTCAGGAGAAATTCCTGGAATTAGTTTGGGCAGTATTGTAGATGTGACATTTCTGTGTGTCTCTTTTGATTCTTTCTCAAGGTATAAAACAGCACTGCTTTGTATGTTGGCTAGCCTGTGCCACATTTAGTTAGTAAATGCATCCTTATGCTTCATGGTGGACTCATTTGTAAAGTAAAAGAATGTATTAATGGTGGACTCATTTAAAAATAAAGTGTGATCTTGAAAAACAATATATTTCATTTATCATGTGTATTGTTACAAAGTGGAGAAAAATATAGAATTCCTTTGAAAATCAGCCCCTTCTACCTTCTTTGCTCTGAAACCTTTGAGAAAAATATACTTAATTCAAATAGAAGGATTTACATTTCTCAGGCAATCAACAGTTTGCCAAGTTGAATTATTTTTTGTTTATGAGTTCTCTTTCCTAGTTCTACCCAACTCTTTTCAACATTCTAATCTAAAATGCAGCCATCATCATCCAATTTGACAATTCAGTAGTGTCAAACTCATAAAAGCCACTCATTGTGAATTGCTGTCTTTTATAGCACTATCAAAATGCAAAGGTAGGCGGACTAATCGTGACTGTTTGTAGGTTATCAGTCTTCTCTTTGGATAAAGTTAGTGGAGTACTAAGTCCAGCTTAAGTACTAAGTACTAAGGAAGTCCAAATGGTGATTGTATGTATTAAAAATTATAATTAACAATCAAGGGTAGGTAATATAGCAAGAATATATTCCAAGCTTGACAAGTAGGCTTACATAGAATTTTTAAAAAATGTACTTTGGCAAGACATACCAGCATATCCTTGAATGACCAGATAGGGAAGATGATTTTAAAGAGACCATTTTCATTTGTGTGCTGAAAAAGAAGTATGCTTAAGACCTAATTGGAATCACAAGATCTGTCCTTACTATGTAGGATACTGAATTAGAGGTTGGGAGGAAAGGACTAAAATTCTGTATATTTTATGCTGGAGAGATAGAGTTTATCATGATGGTTAAGAATGCTAGATTATCTCCTTCATTTATAAGCTATGTGATCTTGAGCAAGTTACTTAAACTGTCAACGCCTTATCTATCTGCAAAAGGGGGGCAATGAAAAACTACCTCGGAAGATTCCTGTTAGAATTGAAAAGGATACTTTTCAAACAAGTAGTTTTTATGGGTTTGACACTACTGAATCCATTAATTAAATTAATTGGCTACATTTTAGGTTAGAATCTTGAAGAGTTGGGTAGGCATAGAAGGGCAAGTTATATACAAAAATTTCAGCTTGCTGATATAAAATTTGGATAAAAATAATAGTTATAGTAGGTATGAATAGTGCCTATACAAAGTCAGTGCTGAAATGTGTTACTTTTATTAATATTATACCCTTTTCTCTTTTAACTGTAATGGTAAAACTATGAAGTCATTAACACCCTGTTTTATAAGTAAGGCTCAGAGAAGTGTTTTTGTAGGAAAGCTGAGATTAAAATCCAGGCTTTCAAATTCTCAAGCCAGACCACTACCACAATGTCTCTGTGTACCATTTGTTTTCATAAAAGGAATAACAAATATTTATATACATTTATTCTAAAATTCATTGAGCCAGGAGCTTGTTGCAATATTTAAGGTCCCATGTGTTCATGTTTTCTCCTTACCTGGCTGATAGCATTGCTGGATGGTTGTGGTACTTTATGAGAGTTATAAAGCTAACTTATTGTTGTAACCACAGTCATGAATTTTATACCTTATCTGAAAAATATAAATTCTCATATTACAGGGCCATTTAATAGCACATTATCAAGTTTGGTGGAAATGAGATACTTTTGACAAGGAACCGAATTGTTCATGGTACAAATTCAGTGATTTCTTCAAATATTCCCTATTTTTGTTTCCCAGACTCACCTGGTTACAAAAATTACTTGAGAGTGGCAAGTGGATTTCTGCTTATGATCTAGATTCCTAGGTATCTAGAATTAATGATTTAGTTTGGCTAGAGAGGGAGCTCAGCATTATGTGTTATCTAAGAAACGGAGTGACTTCAGTGTAGTTGAGGGACTATTTTCCCCTACTTGGCATGTAGCTTGGTTCATTGGTTATTTACTTTCTTTGTCTATTCAAGAATCTTACATTGTCCATCCAAAGTGAAGAAAAGATGTTGCTCAGCTGTACTTTATTCACAAAAGGCCCTCCATTTGATCTATAAGTTTCAACACACTTATGCAGATGCCATTGACCATGAGGTCAGGACTGCAACTTTGCCCTTTGTGGTAAGGATCTCACCTGGTGGAACTGTGTGATGTTGAATGAAACTTAAACATGATAATAATAATAATGAAATGCTGTTCACTGGCGGAAAAAAAAAAAAGAGCCAATGTTTTCATTCACTCTTATAGATATCCTAAAATCATGTATTATATTTGTTATTTTGTAGATTGGAAATCATAAGCTTTTGACCTTTTAAAGTGATTTCAAAGATTTCAGAGTCATGCCTTTGATTTGATTATTGTGCTTGGTCCCTGTAACCTATTTGTGAAAAGAAATTCTTCTTCACCTGGTTTGTTCTTCAGGAGGGAGAGAAACTTTTATGAGATGACAACTTCAATTTTTCTATTGCTATGATTTTCCTTGTCTTTCAAAATATGAGGTTTCTGATTTGGGCTTTAAAAAAGAACCCCAGTGTATGTCTGCTGCTGGAGTTTCATTGGTGACAGCTACTTGAGAAATTTAGAGATTCCACCCCCTTTTTCTTTCCTCTGTGTCAGTGGCAGTAACAAGCAGATTGGGTGGGGAACGGGGTGGGGGGTTAGAAGGAGTCCAGGTGGGGAAAGAGACAGGTGCAGTGGCAGTGATACATGAGTGCCTGTAGAAGCAGATGATGCCTGTGGTTCCACATTGAAGAGTAAATTTCTCCCAATTAGGTTGTTTAAAAGATTTGTTTTCTTTGGTATTTCCTGAGTAATACTAAAGTTTATAATACTCCCTGTTTTTAATTGGTTCTTTTTAGTTAAACGTGACATTAGAAATCCATTTTGACATAATTATAAAATCATGGAATATATCTTGTTCTGATTCAGACTCCAGTACCTCTCCTTCTCCTTCTCCCTCCCTACCCCTCCTCTCTTCCCTCTATTGATCTTTCTGCCATTTACCCATAGTTTATAAAACTCTCTTTTTAAAGGAGATAAATATTAACTAGAAAAATTTAATCTTAAGAGTGTTTGAGCATACTTTATATACAGAGATGAAAAATTGCTCTATATGTGTAATAAGAATTGTAATGCATTCCACTGCTGTCGTGTATTTAAAAAAATAAAATCAATAAACAATAAAAAGAATAAAAAATGTTTGTATTGCATTTTGTCAAAAGTGAGAAGAGAGAATTTCTGCCTATTCTCTTCCAGCCTCCCCCCACCCCATATGTCCAGGAACTGCAGTTCAGTTGTCCTTCATCTTCCATTGTTTTTCTGGGGATAGCATTATTGCTTAGTTATAATTATAGCTATAGGCTGTACTGGAACAAAAAGCAAAGGCAGGCATGTTCCTTTATTTTGGTTCTCCTTTATATGTCCTGGGCTGGAAGGATTTCAGGATCAGCTAGTTAACCTCCCATCTTCTGTGGTCAGTACCTGAACTATCTTTGTTGAGAGCACTTAAAAGGTTATCAGAGGTCATTCAATAATTACCTGCCCAAATCTCTCTGCTTTTAAGTAGCTGACACCTGACATTTACAGAGTTCCTTATTGAATATTTGTGCAAATGTTCTCTTCTTTGTGGAGAGAGAGCAGTAATCACCAAAACAGCCCTTGGTGATTGTAACAGCAACAACAAAATGCCCCAAATTCTGAGTTAACTATAGCCACATACTCAGGAGAACAACTAAAAGTATCTTAAAAAGCAGGGCTGGCGGTGCAGCTCAATGATAGAGCACTTGCCCTGCCTGTGGGAGGCCCTAAGTTTGACCCCAGTATCGAAAAACATAATCAAAGACAAAAAGCAAAACTACAGTTGTCTTTAAAGTCCACAAAACTGTTTTTTTATTTTTATTTTTTGGTTTGTTTATAGTGCTAGGGATTGAACCCAGAGCTTCATGATTTTTAAATTTATTCCATTTGTGCAATATTAATTGAATCTTATTGAGAAGGATGAAATTTTACTAGTGTTTGCTAAATTGTACCCTGGAACTTGAAGGAACCAAAAATTGTCATTGGCTATCTGCTAGTAGCTCTTATTCACATTTGTTGTATTTGGCCATTTTAGAGTCTGGCTAAATTCCCTTCTTTCTTAGTTTGAACAGCAGCAATAGCTGTATAATTGCCAGTGTTTAAGTGCTGTATATTCCTTATTTTATTGGATCTTCACAGCAACACTCTGAAGTGTAGGAACTACCCTCAATTTACAGATGTTGAAATTTAAGCTTAGAGTTGTTTAGTAATTCTACCAGTGTCTCACAGCAAAATGGCAAAGTCAGGATTTCTGTGAGGGTCCACTGCCAAAGTAAGTCCTCCCAGTTGTTACTTTCTGCCATCACTGTCATGTGTAGTGGCTGTGTGCAGTATTTCCTACAATTCTTTCCTGGATCATGAAATTGTTTATATTTTCCACAGCATTTCTTCATTTTACAGACAAAATAATTCATAAACTCAGATTCCACTGTATGGTAAATGCCAGGCATCATTATTCTCTTGGGGAAATGTGTTGCTTGAATCAATATGGGGAAAATTCTTTTCCTTTTAGTACCCACAACGTAGATATTTCCATAGAGTGATGTTTTTGCTGTCCAAGAGACCTTTAATTAAAAAAGACATTTCTGAATCAAGTTTGACCACTGAAAAACTACTCACGAAGATATGGCAAATTAAATTTCAGTGACATTGTGTTTTCTGATCTTCAAAATCACAGCGATTTGTTATTTCAAAAGGATGTGTTCATTGGCTATATCATGATGGAACTTACCATTTATTTACCAGTCATTTATTCACCATTTATTTGTTACTTTCTGTGGTTTATTTTGCCCTTTTGTTGACTACTTTCTCATGGCTTACCTTTTTTTTCCCCCAATTAGAATATAAGAATTCTACAACTTGACCTCTTCATTAGAAGTGAGGAAATAATTTTGATTGACAGGGTGAGCAAACAATAGTCTTCTAAACCAGTGTAGCAGCATCCTATTTATAGATAGAAGCAGCTGCATCCTCTTTCTTTACCTAGAGGAACACTGTTGTTCTGAGATCATCGGGTGAGTGATCCTGTGGGACAGTGTGAGACAGTTATGACACAGGTATTACTGATCTGTCAATCAGCTTTTCCCCATTTGTGAAAAAGGAGAATCTGTTTTAAATCTAATATCTAAGTATGAAATGTGATATTGATTTCATTAGTTACATTGTTTTTAATGGGATTATTTCATTGAATTTTGTTTGATATTACATTAGTATTTTAGTTGTATAAACACTTTAAAAAGTTATATCAAGTATAAACACATGTATCTTCTCATTTAAAAATCTTGTTTTATGAAATTTACTTTTTACCAAATTGATTCTCCCCTATTTTACTTCAATAACTTTCATATGATTGTGAATAATAGCCAATACTTAGGAAAGCCAGGCATGACCTTCATACCTTGCCTATTTTATAGTATTCATTTCTCTCCCAAATCCATTGAACATTGTTTCACTTCATTTTACATATGAAGGGGGTTGATGTGCTTTCCCAAGATCAAAAGACTAGTAAATTCTAGACCACACCTAAACCACTGTCTTTCTGATTTTTTATTCTTACTCAAACCATAGGGATATCCTTGGTAGTGTTGGCACTGTAGCTAGAGGTGTTTGTTTCATTCACTTCCCATTTGCTATATTACTGCTTTTAGGATCTTAGGCTAGAGTCAAGTGCATAATCTTAATATTTTTTTCTAGGTGTGGCAAATATATGGATGCACACCTGCTACTTTGTGCTTTAAAGTAGTGACACCAAAAGGTAGTGGACTCGGTTTAAGTGAATTTGTAATGTATGTTCTCTCTATATCAACTTGGACATCATCATCTTCCTCTTTCACAATTAAACCTTTTTTTTTTTTTTTTGTACTGGGAATTGAACTCAAAGGCACTTGACCACTGAGCCACATCCCCAGCCCTATTTTGTATTTTATTTAGAGACAGGGTCTCACTGAGTTGCTTAGTGCCTCTCCATTTCTGGGGCTGCCTTTGAACTGGTGATCCTCCTGCCTCAGCCTCCTGAACCACTGAGATTACAGGCCACTTGCCCAGCACAATGAAACTTTTTGAGTACAAGGCAGGAAGTCATATTAAAGTGGACTTTACGTCCCCATGTTAGGGTTCAAAAAATAAAAAAGCATTGTAATAATTCTTCTGTATGTTGTTATAGGTTACATTTTCAGGCCTTTGTTAATTCCCAGTGGTAAAATATTTGGAATTAATTAAACATTAAAGTTCTTTAAAGTTTTACATTGTGAATACATAGGTTTTTGACTGCTTTTGATTGCCAGTGATGTGTTAACTTTACATGGGAGAGAAGGGAAAAAAGAAAGCATCTTAAATGAGGGCATTCTTCATGTGTATGTTTAAAGAAATTGGATAAGATCATAAATGGGTTTCTGTAAAGCATCCTAAAAATTTTAAGATGAAATTGTTTTGGATAATTGATTATTCATGTGGATTAAAAGCTGTTAGTAGAGGGCTGAGGTTGTGGCTAAGAGAGCGCCCACCTAGCATGCGTGAGGCACTGGATTTGATCCTCAGCACCACATTACAAAATATAATAAAGATATTGGGTTCACCTATAACTAAAAAATGAATATTATAAAAAACTGTTAGTAGTATTTAACTTTGTAATGAATTTCTTCTGTGAAATTAATTTCACAAAGCTTGTGATTAAAAGACTTCTCAACTGTATTTGGAGGTAGTTTTAAGAATAGTTAAATGAGGGCTGGGGATATAGCTCAGTTGGTAGAGTGCTTGCCTCCCATCCATAAGGCCCTGGGTTCAATCCCGGCACTGCAAAAAAGAATAGTTAAATGATACTTGTACATGATTTGTTGTTCTGTTGTAAGTTTTTTTTTTTTTTTTAAACTAAACAGTAAACTTTATTTGCCAGGACAGTTTTGTTTTTTTCCCATTTGTATGAATCAGGACCATCTTTCACACATGATTAGAGACATATCTGGGATCCCTGAAGACAGGGTCCATTTGATTTGGCCACTTTGATATTTACTAGGTTCCACAAACATTTACAAAATATACAAATGAACAAAACAGTGATGTGAAAGTGTTCCTTAAATTGAAGAAATAATTTAGATTGTAAAGGCAGTTGTGATAATTGGTTAGTCACAGCCATAGTAATTGCTTATCTTCATATATATTAAATTTGACCCCTTGTGTGATCAGCTTTGATAAACAAATCAAGAATTTAATGATTGCTTTTATTAGTGTTTAGACTTTTTTAAAAATTCGAGCTATGGTAATTTAGATTATCTCTCAGATATAGTGTAAGCTTTTAAAGTCTTTTGGAGCATGCCTTATAAAATTCTAGAGAGGAAAGTCTTGAGAAAGCAGCATGGAAAAACTTGTAAGCTTTACACTCTGCTCATTTGTATGGCATCTCTATCATAACGTTTTAAGTATTTATTAAAAATCTTGGCATCTTTATTGAAAAAAACTCATCTGTGACAGTGGATGTAATTATTATTAGAAAATAATTTTATCTTCTAGGGACACATACCCTTGAATCTTTACACTTAAAATTCAGATTTGTTGTTTGTATATCTATATCATCTAGAACCTACCAAAATCCCATCCATATCTGCATAATATGTCTCCCAACTGTCAGGATAGCACCTAAGGGTTTTGCTGGTATTTTCTCATTTAATCCTTATGACAATCCTACGTGTTAGTTTTATCACTATTTTTTTTTTTTTTTAAATGGAACTGATTCTCAGGTTAAGTAACTTGTCCACAGTTAAGAAGCATGCAAGTGGGCTGGGATTGTGGCTCAGTGGTATAGTGCTTGCCTACCACTGATGGTGCACTGGGTTTGATCCTCAGCACCACATAAAAAGCAAATAAATAAAAAATAGAGGTTAAATTCTTCTAAAAAATAAAAAAAAAACACAAAAGCATGGGAATGACAGTTGTAGACTTTTTAAAAACTCAGCCTGGCTCTAGAGTTTTAGTCTCTTACCCACTGTGCTAACATGCAAAGTATATTAAAATATACTTTTTAATAGTCTCTTTTGTTGTTTCTTATAACATTTCCCTCCAATCCTACAACCCAGGGATGGAAAGAATTTAGGCAATGGACTATAATCTAGAATCTTCCTTTTGTTCTCTGCTACTCTCTTACTCCCAAACACCTGTTTGTTATGGGAATCATTTCTGATCACACCTGCTCCTCTTGTTGGGCCATGTACTTTTTTTTTTTAAATATTGCACTGTACCATTCTAAAAAAGACGGTTACTAAGTATTTATCCCCACTAAAAGATGTAATTCCTTGCAGTAAATGGCCCATTTATAGAGTGCGAATGGTTATTCCTATTCCAATAATTTTATGCATTATGACCTATTTTGGAGATTTATACAATTGTGGCAATTGTGACAGAAGTTTTTACCACAAACCCTCGATAACATCCTGTTTTTCCTTCACATAATGAGAGATGATCATGGAAACTTTATTTAATTTTTTTTGTGAGGCATAATCATTAAGTGTTGAATAACATTTTGTCTCGATAGAGAATTAGATGATGTGGATGCTTATTTTATTTTTAGGGGGGAGGTAAAGTTGATTGTTTATGTTGATGCAATAAAGCAAATAAGAAAGACTGTGAAAGCTCAACAGAAATGCAAGAGAGCATTTGAAATGTATTTCTTTCACATAATCTATTACAGAAAATAATTTGTACTTACATGCAAAAATAAAAGATCTGTTTAAGAAAATGATATTCACCCTACTGAAAATCCATAAATTAAATCAATTCAGTGAAACTATGGCATGTCAAGAAAATTGGTGTAGGCATAAAAATGAGAATTATCCTTTTTAGTTCATTGGGAGAAAAATTTGAATCGATGCGTTTTATTTGATGGGCTTACTATATATCAGAAGCTGTGCTAGTTTTAAAAGATGCCTAGGAGGATATTTTGTAAGGTCAAAGAGGATCTGAAAAACAAGAGGACATAGTACAACAGCAGATATTACATCAGTATCTGGATAAGTATGAGGAAATAGTAAGACAGAGATGATATGCGTGAAGTTAGAATGAGCTCTGATGTTGTCATTTGTTTCTAGTGTAATTAATACTATCTTGGTTTATTTTAAGGTGTTTAGTAGTTTATAAATGATTTAGATTATTTTTTTAAAGTGATATGTTGTGGTTTAACTTTTCGTTCCTAAACTGCTACTACTGAACATGACCCTAATTTTAGTTTTTGCAAAAAGTGATTCTAGAAAAGTTGTATCATAGATGAAACAACATGAGGACTAATTGTAAAGTTTCATAAAGCATGGCTTTACTTTTAAGGTTGCTGTGTAGTTTGGTGGGGTGGTGCGTGCCTATAATCCCAGCAATTTAGGAGGCTGAGACAGGAGGATTGCAAATTGAAAGCCAGCCTCAGCAATTTAGTGAAGTCTAAGCAACTTAGCAAGACCATGTCTCCAAAAAAAAAGACTGGGTAGATAACTACAGCATGTATCACTCATGGTAGGTTGTATTATTATTATTATTTTAAGCCTTTTTCTTAAATGGGGAGAGGGAGAATATGAATCAAGGAAGGAAGGAATAGGAGAATGAGCACATACAAGAAGTGAATATGAGAATATCTCTATTTGAGATTTGTAAACTGTTCTATAGCAGATAAAAAAAAATGATAACCTTGCTTACTGGAGTTTGTAGAAGTTTAACTTTCCTTTTGGTGAGTAAATTATCTATTGGTGGAGTTGTTATGGAAATTAGGAGATAACAGTTGTAAAACACCTATCATAATACTTGGCATATATCTAATTGTTATTGTTTACAAATAAATTGCCTTTCAGATACTTTGAATGATATGATATAAGAAAATGCTTTAAATGATGGTTTGAAACAATGGTTTGAAACCAGTATTTTGGTTTGATAGATTATTAAGTTGTTGAGACATGACATCTCTACAAAAATAATAAATTTCACCCAATATCAAAACAGTAAACTGAATCCCACAGTTATAAAAATACAAATGTCTAGTGTACTTTGTGGTTTGGTACAGTTTTCAATTTTTGTATTAAACTAAAGAAAAAGAAAAAGTTCTAAAATGTTGCAAGTGGGCAGAATGGTATGAAAAACAACGTGTACTTTTACTGAAAATCTTTACCATATAGACCTCTTGAAAATCTTTAATATTGGCATATGTTCAGCAAACTTAAAATGAAAAGCCTCATAAAGAGCCTTCTATGTTTTTTGAAGGAATTTCTTTTTTTGAATTTTTTGGGGAAGGAAGATAGTTCGTGGAGTAAGCTTATTTAATATGGCATCAGTTGCATAAAGCCAGCTGTGAGTAATTGTCTCTGATATTTTATTTCCAGCTGTTTTGTGGAACTGTTATTGGCTCTCAAAGTGTTTGGACATTAATTAAATGATGATCATTATAAAGGTAGCCTGTTTAAAATAGTGCTGCATCAGACAACATTAAAATGAGTGACTTAGGGCTGAGGCTGGGGCTCAGTGGCAGAGTGCTTGTGTAGCATGTGTAAGGCACTGCATACAAAAATAAGGAAATAAAATAAAGGCATAAAGGCATGCTGTCCATCTACAACTACAATGTGTGTGTGTGTGTGTTTATATATACATAAAGAGTGACTCAGTACATAGTTTTAACTTTTTCTGGTGTAACTGTTAAAATCAGCACACATTTTTAACTTAGAGGAAAATATGCAGATAAGATTGGCAATGACTTTCTATATATTTTCTCTTTCCCTTTCTCTCTATGTGTATGTACATAAATAGAATTAAATACATCCCTTCTTTAAAATTTTAAAAGATTTTATTTGACACATAATAATTGTATATATTTATGGAGTATGGCTAAAGGTTTTTGAAGCCAAGCTATTATTAATGAAAAATTCATATCACATCAGGAATAGAATTAGGTATTTTTATTTTACTATGTTGAATGTTGAACATAGGTAATTATATAGTGGATATTTTAGTAAATAACTAAAAATAACCCTACAGATGATAAAAGAAAGAAGGGAAAGCAAAGTAATTGAAGAATTAAATAAGAAATTAGCACTGGGAGCTTGTCACATGTGGGTTAGTACTCTAGAGATGTAAGGAAAAGGGCAAAAGCATAAATCAAAACTGGACAGACCCTGAGAGGCTTTGGCAATAGACAGTGTGGTGGCAGACTGAGGGCGGGAGAGGCAAGTGCTTCTAGGGGAAAGAGGTATTTATTTTGCAGATAATAAATATTGACCAGACATGCAATCCTATTTACCTTTGCCTCAGGACCTCAGTCTCATTACTTTGTTAATCTTTCTGGGCTTCTGAATCAGTCATACTAGAGAAGTTAGTATAGCTATTTTCTGCAGAGCAATTCTGCCACTCAAGTTCTAGGAAAAAAAAAAAAAAAGTTTCTTGACATTTCCTGGAGGATATGGGGAGTAAAGAAAGGTAGAAAGTATGGTTCCTTTCTGGGAGCATATGGTGTTTATTAAAGCGTGGTGTCCATATTGCCTTGTTACCATGGATAATTCATGTGTATGTTAAAAATACCAACAAAAATTGAACATATGATAAGTTGCTTATGAATGATGAATGAAGGAATGTGACAGAAATTAGAGGAGGGGAGAGCATAATAGATTGTATTGAAGAGGCTTATCTGAAGCTGAGGTGAGATGCCCATCAGGACAGATTGCAAGGAAGTGGGCAGCAGCTTCCCAGGTTGTTCAGGGAGGTGGGCACGGAGAAACGGTGTGGGAGGAAGCTGGAATAGACCTGACATGCAGTTGGGGAAAGCACTGAATGCCTGTGTTTCACAGTTGAAATTTGGGGTCAATGGAAATACTTTAACAGGACAGGGAAATAGCCCCAAACAGTGCTTTGGGTCCCTTATTATTTTTTTAAATGTCATACATGATGAAAAAAGAGAATGCACTGAAACTGTTGATGCCATTGGAAATAGAATGAAAAGTACAATAGGGGATTTAACAGGATTAAAAAATTCCTAAGTGTGTGCAGAAGTAAGGAAGGGAGGGTGGGAATTGCTACAAGTAGCACAGAAGTTGAAGATGACTGCTAGGAAGGTTCCATTGGACTACCTGAGTGACACTTGTGCCTGCAGCAGAAATACAGAAGTCTAAAAAGTGTGGCTAGTGGTTTTTGTTTTGTAAATTTACTATGAATTTTATTTACAATTTGAAGCAGTGCTTAGGTACACCCAAGGGGGAGGATTGGCAGAGGCAGCACTGGCAGCCTTCCCCAGTGTTTCACACTCTCCTTCCTTTTGTTGTATTTTCCTCTTGCTATCACTGTCTATCATTTTTAGGCTCTATTTTAAAAAAAAATATTTTGTTTTTAGTTGTAATTGGGCACAACACCTTTATTTTATTTATTTATATTCATGTGATGCTTAGGATCGAACTCAGTGCCTTGAACATGCCAGGCAAGCACTCTACCGCTGAGCCACAACCCTAGCCCTTTAGGCTCTATATAATCATGTTTGTTCCATTAGATTGTTATATCCACAAGGATGGCAATTTTTACTGTTTTGTATGCTGGTGTGTCCCTAGCATCTAGAATAGTGCTTGTCACTATTGTTGGCAAGGAGAAAAAGAAAATCATATTTCATTTTAAAGAGGCCATTGGTGATCTTGGAGAAGGGAGTAAATTTAGGGGGTGAGGATCAGATTCCCAAAGGTTATACAATAACTGGATAGTTGAGAAAACGCCTGAAAGAAATGTACCTCTTATTCCAGAATGTTGGCGGAAGAACAGAACTGTAGCTATAGAGGATTTAGGGAGGTTTGAGTGAAGGGTTTCCAAGGTGGGAAACACGCATTTGCAAGTGAAATGGAAAGGACAAAGAGAGCACAGTGTTAGTCTTTTAAAAGTGTGGGTGTGTGTTGTTATTTCGTGTGTAATTACGTATGCTTGAATGATTTATAAATTTCAGAAAAGACAGAGAAGGGTGAAAAAGGAGGAAGAGTACTCCTGGATTTTTTCTGTTCTTTTTTAATTTCTAGAAAGTTATTGACAGTGAAGGCATAATCAGCATGAAATTTTGCATCTTTTACCCACAAGGTAGTATTTCTTCTTTGGTAATATCTGTCTATTTGGTGGAATTCTCCCTGGCATGATAAAGCAAGGGTTTGTTAAAAAAAAAAAAAAAAGTTATGTGTGGATCATTTTAATATGTATAATATTTCCTTTCAGGAAAATCAAACCCAATGCCCTGCTTCCTGAAGAATGAGAAATATAACAGGTAGTATTTATGCACCTTAGATGAAGCCAATATTAAATTACACATCAGCACAGGTAGTTTAATGTGGTAGATTTAGTTGTGTAACTATCGATGGTTAGATTTTAATTTACTAACATTTTTCTAAAAATGAGGATCAACTAAAATGAAGTTAAATTTAAAAAATTATATAGGGCACTTTGTGTGTGTCCATGCATACACACTGGGTGTGCTTTCCTTAAAATTTGTCATGTTGCCAGGTAGTTTCATAGAAACCCTAGTGCCATTTTTAGAACTTGTCTTGGGGTTATTATCAGAGTTGCTTATGAATTCCACAAGGAAGTTCCTTCTTTACATAAGTGTATGTTGTTTTTGAGCTTGATTGGGCTTCAACAACCAACTCCTTCACCAAGCCCAACTCTGAGTGTCTATGGAATGTTTTCAAAAGCCAAATTTCCCCCCAAAGGGTAAAGAATTACCACTAATGATGATATTCAACAGAGTATGTGTGCAAATGTTCTTGAAGCACACATACCGCACGTGTTCGACAGCTAGAACGTTACTGTGAGTGACCAGGGGAAATGAATCCGTCAGCCTGCCCTTTCCCTTTTCCTTTTTTCTTCAGTTTGTTGTGTACTTGGCAGTTGACTTGAGAGGCAGAATGGATGCGGGGCAGTAGAGAGCCAGGTCCCACACGTGTTCAGCACCGCGTGGTTCTGCTAAATTGGAGTTTCCACCCAGGCATGTGCAAATTTATTAGTATATTTTGGCAGAAGCCATCACTGTATTATGTTATTGTTGAGCTGTAATAAATTTAAATAACTCAATAAAAATGTGCTTTGGAAATGACACCGCTTCTCTAAGGAACTGATGTTAAATTTAGGATCTAATCACGTTTTCTTATGTATTTAGGTACTCAATAAGAATTTGGGAAGTGAGACTGAGAGGCTATAGGTGTTTATGGTTTTTCATACAATAATGTACTTGGGAGGTAGCTAGAAGAGAAGAACATATATGATAGGACATAGGGATTTTGATAATGGCTGGCAGCGATGGTGGAGTGGAAAGAAAGCATTTGTTAATTTTGGAAATGAGGAAATGTGACACCTGGCATCCATGATTCATAATTGAATTTCCCTTTTGCATTATAGTCACTTGTGAAGATTTTTTTTTAAAATCCTAATAAAGTTTCTATGAGGGCCAAAAGTGTATTATACTAACCTGTGTCTCCAAGATTTTGCACAGAGTAAACCCTCAATATATTTAATTCATCAGTGGACTTTGAGTGAAAGGAAGGTATAAAAATCTGAACAGATTTTGGATTCCCCCTACTCCGAATCTCTATTAACATTTTGTTTTAAATAGAAGTTGTCATTTATATTAGGAAAAATAGATTTTTCGGGGGTGGTAGTGGTGCTGGGGATGAACCCAAGGCATTGTGCTTGCTGGGCAAGTGTTCTGTCACTGAACTAGATCCCTAGCCTTAAATTTTGTTTAATTAAAAGATTATTAGTTTTCAAATCTGGTTATTTTCTACTTTTAAAAAAATTGTTTTTAATTGTCAAAGGTTGGGTATAAGGTGTAAAATAGGATGTTTTGAAATATGTAAAAATTGCTGAATTGAAATATGTAAAAATTGCTAAATTGAAATATGTATAAATTGCTAAATTAAAATATGTATAAATTGCTAGTTTGAGCTAATTAACACAAGTATTTCCTCACATACTAATTTTCTGTTATGAGAGTACTTGACATTTAAAATTCTTTCCCCAGAGGTACTGGGGCTGTACTCAGGTCTTCACACTTGCTATGCAAGTGCTTTATTCCTGAGCTACATCTCCAGCTCTCTTTTCTTCTTTTTTGGTACCTGCGTTTTAATCCTGGAGTGCTTAGCCACTGAGCCACATCTTCAGCCCTTTTTTTTTTTTTTAAATTTTGAGACAGAGCCTCATTAAGTTGCTTGAGGCCTTGCTAAGTTGCTGAGGTAGGTGATCCTCCTGCTTTAGCTTCTCCAGTAGCTGGGATTACAGTGTGTGCCACTATGCTCGGCCTCAGGGCCTCAGCCCTTTCTAAAGACTTAATATTTTGAGATAGAATCTTGCTAAATTGCCCAGGCTGGCTTTCAATTTGTAATCCTCTTGCCTTAGCCTCCTAAGTAGCTGGGATTGCCACCACGCCCCAGCAACATTTAACATTTAATCTCACTGGTTTTCAAGAATATAATACATTGTTACCAACTATGTCACTTTGTGGTAAAATAATGACAACATAGTGAAATTGGGTATCCTTTAACCAGTAAGTTTTCACACAACCCCCTCCCTTAAGTCCCTGGTAACCACCATTTTACCTTTGCATGTATTGTTGTTTTGTGGTATTGGGAAATGAACCCAGGATACTCTCTGCATTTGTGAGTTTAACTTTTTCTAGATCCCACATATAAGTGAAATCGTGCAATATTTGCTTTTCTGTGCCTGGCTTGTTTTACATAATGTCTTCCAGGTTCACCCATGTTGCTGCAAATGACAGGATTTATTTATTTATTTTATTTTTTATGGTTGAATAATATTCTATGAGGTGTATATATACCAAATTTTCTCTATCCATTCACCTGCTGATGAACACTTAGTCTGGTTCTGTATCTTGGTTTTTGTGGACAATGCTGTAGTGAACATGGGAGTGCAGGTATCTCTTTGGTATTCTGATTTCAACTCTTTTGGATACATACCCTGCATTATGATTACTGGATCATATGGTAGTTCTATTTTTAGCTTTTTTAGGAAACTCCATACTGTTTTTCATTTACATACTAATTTACATTTCCATTATTAGTGTAGTGTGTTTCTGTTTTTTATTTCTACATCCTCATGAGCACCTGTTTCCTTCCTTCCTTCCTTCCTTTTCCTTCCTTCCTTCCTTCCTTTTCCTTCCTTCCTTCCTTCCTTCCTTCCTTCCTTCCTTTTCTTTCTTTTCTCCCTCCCTCCCTCCTTCTCGTCCCTCCCTCCCTCCCTCCCTCTCCTCCTTCCCTCCTCCCCCTCCTCCTTCCTCCCTCCTCCTCCTCCTCCTCCTCCTCCTCCTCCTCCTCATCCCTCTCTTCTTCTTCTTTCTCTCTCTCTCTCTCTCTCCCTCCCTCCCTCCCTCCCTCCCTCTCTTTTTCTCTCTCTCCCTGTCTCCCTGTCTCCCTCTCTCTCCCCCTCCCTCCCACCAGGGATTGAACTCAGGGGCACTGAGCCACATCCTCAGCCCTATTTTGTATTTTATTAGAGACAAGGTCTCACTGAGTTACTTAGCACCTTGCCATTGCTGAGGCTGGCTTTGAACTTGTGATACTCCTGTCTCAGCCTCCTGAGCCACTGGGATTACAGATGTGTCCACCCCGCCCAGCTATATCTCATTTTTTGATAATAGCTGTTCTAACAGGTATAAGGTCATATCTTATTGTGATTTTAATTTGCATTTTTCTGATGGCTAGCATTATTGAGCATTTTTTCAACATGTATTAACCATTTGTATGTCTTTTGAGAATCATCTGGTCAGATCATCTGCCTAGTTTTTTTTTTCAATATTCAAAAAATTTTTTTTGTAGTTGTAGATGGACAGAATGCATTTATATTATTTGTTTATTTTTATGTGGTGCTGAGGATGGAACCCAGTGTCTTATGCATGCTAGTCAAGCACTCTGCTGCTGAGCTACAGCCCCAGCCCCATCTGCCTAGTTTTTAACTGGATTATTTCTTTTCTTGCTATTGAGTTGAGTTTCTTGTATGTTTTGGATATTTGGATATCCCTTATCAGATGTATGGTTTGCAAATATTTTCTCCGGTTCTGTAGAGTGCTTCTTCACTCTGTTGATTTTCTTTTTCATTGCAGTGCAGAAGCTTTTTTATTTGATATAATCCATTTATCAATTTTTGTTTTTGTTACCTATGCTTTAGGGGTCATATCCAAAAATTCCTTTTCCAGACCAAATGTCATGGAACTTTCCCTTATGTTTTCTTCTGGTAGTTTTACAGATTTGTGTCTTTTTAAGTCTTCTATCCATCTTGAATTAGTTTTTATATATGGTGTCTGCTAAGGGCCCAATTTCTTTTTTCTGTATGTGAATATCCAATTTTCTCAGTACCATTTATTGAAGGGACTGCACTTTCCTTGTGTGTTCTTGGCAGGTTGTCATAAATCAGTCCATAAATGCATAGATTTATTTCTAGCTCCTTTTTTCTGTAAATTGTCTACTTCTTACACTATCTACTATTATAGTGTTTCAGCAGTGAATTTTACTTTAAAACCATAAATTATCGAAGAAACAAAATGAAAACTCAAATCCTATTCCCAGTATGTTGCAGGAGGCCTCTGCAGCCTGATGCATTTTATCAGAGAATTATTGCTGCCTTCCTCCCTTACACTGTGACATACTTCTTCCCTTAGATTTCTTTAAGTAACATTGAGAATTGAGTGATAATAATAATGATAGCTGATGTTTGAAAAAAGAAAGTGCCTGCTGTGTGCCAAAGCACTGTTGAAGCACTTTACAAATCCTGTTGTTTACCCCATTTTACACACGAAGAAACTGAGTCACAGAAAGGTTGAGTGACTGATTCAAGGTCAAGGAGCTAGTAAATGGCAGAGGCTGTTCAGGACCCAATAGCGGGGCTCAAGTGATCCACATACTCATAACACTGTGGCTGGCAAGCAGAGTAGAAAGAGCAGTTGTCTTTCCTACTTGCCTTAAACATCTTCCCATAGTTTCTTCAAAATTTCTATTCAGTTTCAAGATTTGATTCCACCAGCAGTTTCACATATTTCTATAATGTAAACAAAAGTCTCAATATTTTGGGGGACAGCCAGAACACCTCAAATGCTTTTCTCTGGGGGCTTCTGATATGAGCATAAGAACTGGAAGTAGATAATTTTGGAACTTTGCATCACCCACCCCCATGTGAGTAGAATTGTCAGTGCCAGAGACACTGGTGTTCAAGTTTTTGGACTTCAGTGACCTGTTCTGCTTTATCTTCCCTGACCACCATTGAAAAAGTAGGATGCCAATCTAAGGTTGGCAGTTTGTCATGTTTCTTCTGTTAAGGATGTTAGACAAGGGCTCAGGACATAGCTTAATAGTAGAGCACCGGCCTAGCATGTGTGAGGGCCTGGGTTCAGTTCCCAGGACCACAAAAGTAAAAACTACAACAAAAAAGGGATATTAGACAAATCAGTGAACTACTGCTTAGAATCAACAGTTTCAAATAAGGATATTCTAAGAGCAAAAACAAAAAAGGAAGTTTATGATCTCAAGATAAAGGAGAGCTCTTTAACGAAAACATTAGCTTATGAGGATCTCGCCACATTGTGATTTCTCATTTTGCCACGCATTTGTGAAAAATTTCCTGAGGACCTACATTTGGAACCCCTACTTTAGTCTTCTTTGAAATTGATCCTTTACCAGGTAAAAGTTTTTCCTTTTCCTCCTTCCTGTGTGGACCCTGTGTTTCTAGGATCCAGTAGCTGATGGACAAACCCAACCACTCTTTATAACACTGGCTGTGAAGCAACTTTCATCTTAAGTTTGCACAAGTTTTAGGAGATGTGGAGTCGGGCACCACTTTCCCATCGTTCCCTCTCCTTTCTCTTTCTGATTCTGCTGGCTTCTTTGCAGTGATGGCCTCTCAGGATGACCACTCTCAGTGTCCCGAGGGCTCTTGGTGTCTTTGTGATTTCTGGAGAATCTTGGTGAGGACAACTTTAAGGGTTCCAGATGTGGAGGGTGGAATTTCAGAGAGCAGCTGTTAGGAAGGGCAGAGGGCCATTTGTTTGCAAATATGAGGGACTCTGTCTTATATATGTACTCATATATAAGTTTAAACTATGGATCTACAGGAGGGGGAGGAGAATGGTTATCAGTAGGGTAAGTGAATATATTAAATTTTAGCTTCAAAGGAGAGTTCAAAAGGTAGAATACTTGAGAAACTGTGACTAACCTATTCTTTCTAGAGGAGCATAAATTTCTTAAAAAATGTATATTTTAAAAATCCCTGATTTGTCTCCAGAATTTATTAATGTACTTTGTCTATAACCATCTCCCTCCCCCTTCCCCAAATGTTTATTATGTAATATGGTTGCACTATCCTTCTATTGTGGATGAGTCTAATTCTGAATAGTACCTACCATTTCTTTAGCATCTTGACTCATTTCTAACCAATTAAGGGGGAAGGTTTTAATTGCATATGTGGAATATTTTCACTTGCTTCTCCTGTCCTCTTGAGGAATAAAAAGTCTGGGAATAAGTAAAGCTATTGGTGGTTGACTCCTTGGTAAAATATTCAAGATAGGAAAAACAGATGTCAAATTATTTTTGTCTTTTGTCCTAGAAAAATGGCAGCAATGAAGTTTCTATATTTAAAACCCTCTTCCATTCAGAGAGGGTGTTACTTCTTGCTAAAAGGCAATAAAGAGCCTGTGTCCTCAGTGACCTGTTCTGCTTTGCCTTTATTAACTGTCTGAATTCTACCATTGTAGGACTGTTGAGTTCAAAATAAGGACTGTTGATTGAACCTTTGGAATTAGGTTGGTATTAGAAACTTGAGGCTTCCTGGGGGTGATTTGTGTAGACTCCATGGATTGTTGTTGGAGAGTTTGGAGTTCTGTGGAGTGATATATGGTAGTCTGCTCTGCTTGCCCCCTTCTCTGCAAGGTTTCTATCAGGCTTAACCAGAACCAGACTGTCCTTAGGAAATGAGTTGAATACCAAGCCAAAGGTTTTCACTGAATTGTTAACAGGAGAATTTATATGGAGGTGTCCAGTTGATTTTTCAAAAAAAATTGAAATTACAGAGAGTCCAGGAATCATCTTATTAGAGGTGGAGTGTGTGTGTGTTTGGGGGTCTCCTTGTGTGTACACAGATTTACCTTTTTGGTGATTGTACATAATTAGATCTTTAAAAATTAAAATGTAGTCACTTATTGCTTGCTAGTATAATGACAGAGAGCAAAAACTAGTGCAAACAGTTTTCTAGTGTGTTAATCTACATATGTGAAATTAAAATTCAATTATGAATTTGAAATTTGAGAGATTAAAATAAGATAGTTACTTTAAATCGAAGGTGTCCTTTGTTCAGCCTGTTCTTGCTGCTGCAGAGATGTGAATTCTGGGAAGCTGTAGGGCTTGGTGGTGTAACCCATTGTTCTGAAGGGGGAAATACTTATACTGACTCTCAAGAACAGGAATTGTAGACTAATTTGGACACTTAGTATTAGATGTGTTTTTGGTGAAATATAAATTGTTGGTTTTTCTAATGAGAAATTTTAATCCTTGCAAATGATGCTTGCCTACGTGATGGTTTTCTCCAAGGACATGTAATATGTATTCCAGATTGCTATATGTAACTCTGCTCACTTAATAATCCTAAAAACTGTCTAGTGACTTCTTTTGCAACTGTATCATTTAACTCTTGGCATTTCTTCAGGAAGTGGTAAACTCTTTGAGAATCACAAGTGACATTTCATCTATCCCTTGGAATTCATGCAATGCTTTCTATCTCCTTCACTTCCTCCCCCTTGGCATGTGACTACTCCTGGGGCTCTCTGACACCAATTCCAAGCAGAGGAGGACAAAGGTGTGTTTTGTTGTGACTCAGGAGACCATTTTGTAATTTTCACATTGAAGAGGTAATTACTTTATCATTACTTTCAAATTTAGGGATTGTTCAAAACCACCATTTAACACAGTTGTAAAGAATGCCTTTATTAGTGGAAAACACCATAGAAAATTTTAGACAAATGGGGAGCAGCTTGAGTCTTTACCTTGACTTCTGGAATTCTTCCTTCATGTACCTCATAAAGATAAAGTGCTTAAGAGCCCCAGGCAGAAGAATTACATCAGGGCCTTGTCTTGGATGACAAGTAATGTAATTGCAGGTTTTCTTGGGCTTTTGTTTTTGTTGCTGTGGATTGAACCCAGGGCTTCATAACACCTCTTAGCTACCCCAACCCTTTTTGTGGGCTTTGACAGGTGATTTTGAATGGAATAGCAATTCTAGAGGATTGTTTTTATTTTGGGTGTGAATTAGTAAGCTGGGAAGCAGTATTTAGCCTTTATAAAATTTTAAGGTTAAAACAGCTATTTAAGAACATATTTAAGAATTTTATTGAAAGTCATACACTCTACCATTGATTTTTTCCCCCCCCTTACATTTTTAGAAAGCATGTGACGATGTAACTGTTTGGAGTATGAGTGGCAGGATGTCACAAAACACCTCAACTGTCTAGTGATCTGACATTTTTGTTTAATTGCTCTAATGCTTTACAAAGTTGGGGTGGGGCAGCTGGTATGAAATAAAAATATCCTGCTAGTAATGGGCTAGAAATGAAAGTCCTAATAGGAGTGCTGACTGGACACCCCCCCCCCCCCCCCGCCCTCTGCTGCCCCTTTTCTTTAGGGTCATGAGGAGGAAGGAATCATCATATTCTGACAGATAATCTTTTATGTTTGTGTCCCATGTGCTTGTGAGGCCAGTTTCTGTTTTGGGTTCCAGGAAAGGACTATTGGTTCAGTCTGCCACCTTGTGGCCATTTATAGACTTATTTCAGTTGGTGTAGGTAGGTGATTGCTCTGGACACCAAGACTGAAAACGTGTCTCCTCCTTTCCTTCTCTCACCATTATTCCGGAGAGTGCTCACCTTCAGGTCCTGCACATTGCCATCCCACCAGGAATGTTGCCCTTTTCTTTCTTTGCCCCTGGATCATCTAGTCTGTTGCTAGATGCAGATATTAGAAAGAGGTGGAAGAGAAGACTGTTTAAGGGTTCTTGTTCTCTGATTAAGGATATAAAACATAACCCCCAGCCAGAAAGTGACCACATAAAGCACATGGGCAGGACCAAGTGTCAATGGTGAAAGCAGTTACAGCTTTAGTGGCCCAGGAAGGAAGTGGTCATTGCCAGTGTAAACAGGCACTTGGAGAAGTTCTTTTCACCAGGCAGAGAAGAAGGAGGACTGAGTGGTAGGGACTTTGTGTTAGTCTGGGACCAAAGATTTGGCCATTGCATGGAAAGGGTGCAGGGGATCATTAGTGCTTGGGCCACTTTGGGAAGTCTGTGTGGGAAGCCTTGAAGGCAGGCAGCTTAAATGTGATGGACTTAACAGCCCTGAGGAGCAGTGTGCTCTTTGGGAATAGCTTCCTCTCCCACACAAACAGGGCCAATCCTTAGGGAAGTTTTGGGCAGAAGTCACCATTCTCTTTCCGTCATGTCCTTTAATGTGGCTTGTGAGCCTCCTGAAAATACATGCCCATACATTATTGTATGGGACTCAATTCTTTGAGGCACATTTTGGGAAATACTGCAAAAAGGGGCATTTTAGGAGGATTAACCTGATAATCTGTCACTGAACTGTTGTAGTGAATTGCTTCACTGTGAGAAGTTTTCCTCAGATGATACTTTATGTTGTTTTCTGATATTCCCAGATCAAAAGATATCCAAGAATGGTGATAAAATAAATTAGGTCTTCAAAGACTTGACTTGAAACCAATGGGAAACCTCTTATAATTTTAAAACATTTGAAGATGAAAATGTTAATATTTTAAGCAATTTTTAAAAACAGAAAGTCTATGGGTTCAAATGTAAGTTAATAGAATGCATTCAGAAAAAATTTAACCCCCGACCCCTCCTTTTGGTGCTGGGGATGGAACCCTCCTGTGTGCTTAGGCGGCTCACTACCACTGAGGCACACCCTAAGACTTCATGTTAAGTATTATAAAATAGTTTTGGGTCATAGAAGGTAAATTTATATCAGAGAAGAGAATATTCTAGCACAGACTGTCTTAAGTATTTTTCCAACCAATATTTCTTGGAGGAAAACTTAAGTGGCTGTTCTGAAATTGAAAAATTTCCCGATTCCCCTCTTCCTCATTCTTAAGTATATGAGATTTCAAACCAGTGTCATTTAGAAATTATATTAATAACAGATGTGATAAAAACTATTCATTGGTTACATTTCTCTTTTAACCTGATTAAAAAATCTGGATTTAGAGCTATGGGTGTAGTTCATTGGTAGACTGGTATTCAGCATATAAGAGGCCCTGGGTTCAATCCTTAGCACCAAAGTAATAAGTAAGTAAGTAAATAAAAATCATTTTAAAAAGGTCCAGATTCATAAAGCAGAGGGGGCCCTTTACATATGTTATAAATAGTTCATTTGGCTTTTTTTTTGGTAGTTCTGGGGATTGAACCCAGGGCCTTGTGCATGTGAAGCAAGCACTCTACCAACTGAGCTATACCCCCAGTCCTCATTTAGCTATTTTGAAGATAGAGATTTATACTAAAAGAATGTATTGATTTGTGAAGATTCTGATGTATATAACTATTTCAGGAATATTTTAAATTTTATATTCTTAAAATTGCTAGTACTTGCATTCAGATCTTATAGACAGTAAACTCATCTACCATTTTTTGAGGATCTGTATGTGCCAGGTATGTTATGAAACCATAATTTTAGCCGAACTGTCTAGCCATGATGATCTTATTCACCTTGCTTTGCAAATATGCTCTCAATCTCACACCTAGGCTCTTTCTCACACACAGTGAGTGAGTGATGGGGACCAGGATTTGAACTCTGCTCTGTGTGACTGTGAAGCCTGTGTTCTTTTCATTACATTCTTCTTAAGGTAGCTCTTTTGTGTTTTGGTGAAGAAATTTTTGAGATCTCCTAAATAAAATGTTAAAACCTAACCTTCATGTCAGTAAACACAGAATTTGTGGAATATCCACTTTACTACCCCTTCCCCATCTGTACATGTGACATAACCTTGGATAATCTAGCTTTTATGAAACCCCCTTATTAATAATGTTCAAGACATAGCTCTCTAATTCATTGCTGGTGATTTTTTTTGCCGAGAAGGATAAATTACATTTTGGTCTTTGTGAGTCCCTCTTTCAATAATAGATGCTTAAGAGGGAGTACATTGGCATCAGTACAGCTCTTTTCTTGTGACCATTGTCAATTTAAGTGAGGTGCTCTTCTGTCTGTCTCCTTAAGTTTCAATCCATAGACTTTGCCACTTAGGTCTTGCCCTCCACAGGTCTGCTTATGTCATAGTCTTGGCTTCAGTTTCCTTGATGATTGAGAGTCTTTAAAGGAATCAACTTGTTTCCAAATATAATTCAGTCATATAATTTTGTATATAAAACAACCCCTCTCCCCATTTATTACCAGGGATTGAACCCAGGTGCACTTAACCATTGATTCATATTTCCAGACCTTTTTATTTTTTAGTTTGAGACAGGGTCTCATTAAGTTGCTTAGGGCTTTGCTAAGTCGCTGAGGCTGGCTTTGAACTTGCAATCCTCCTGCCTTGGCCTCCAGAGCTGCTGAGATTACAAAACCTTTTTAAAGGAAAAATAGATTAAAAAAAGATATTCTTTCATGGTGTAATGCAAAATAATTCCCCCTGCCATTATTTTTTATTGCCATGAAGAGTCCATAAAGGCAAGACAGGAGGCCTGGCTTATGTGGGGAAAAGCAGGAAGCTGGGGAGCAGGAGGTAGAGGAATAGCTAGCTCTCTTCAAGCAATTCTCCAAAGATCATTCTAAAATATACTGTATGTTGTTAGCAACATCCTCATGCTGGCAAACAGATGAAGTTAGAAGCTAGTTCAAAGTGAATTACAAATTTTCTACTATGCTTATTGTGCTCTGAATGAACACTTGGGAGAAATTAGGAAAGAGCCCAGGATGGCAATACCATCCCTCTCTGATCTCTTTCCTGTTACAGGTATAGTATGTTTACAGATGCTGAGCGAGGGGGCTGACTTGGGTTAGTTGTGAACAGTCACTCTCCCATCATACTTGGAGGATGCTTTTGGGTTGTGAACCTGGTGTACATTTGGGGCCAAAAAAGGAGGGGGGACTCTAGGGCTTTCCCTGACCCCATGGGACAACTTCATTCCAATTGGCCTGTCATTCTCTTTTTTCTACTGGGCTTACAGCAGTTTTATAATTTTAATCTGCTTTGAAATGGCATCTATTTTTGAAAAAAGGATATCCTTCCTAGAGTAGAAGGAAAGGCTTATTGTTCTAAAAAAAAAAATGTTGCTTCCTGGGTAGAGTAACATGTTCCTGTTTATACTGGAAGACTAGAAATTTTTTTTTTGGGGGGGAAATAGCTTACGTTTTTAAAGGATCTTTTAAAATAGTAATAGTTATGTGAAATTATTTTTTGTGTGTGCATTGGGAAGTATAATTGGGGAGGTTAGAAATTTCTCATTTTGCATGTTATAGTTTCTTTACAAAAATGAAATTGAAACACTGACGTGATTTAACTCCAGCATTTTGTTTTCTGTAATCAGGTTTGTTAAAACATAACTTTGTTCTGTGAACATCTCTCTTGTTTGTGTAGAGAAAAAAAAAACAAAACACATATGACTCCTGAAGGCCACACAAGTCCCTGTATGTGGAAATAAACTCTTGCTCCGGGATGCCACAGATCTGGTTTTTACCACTGGTTGGGAATTCCAGGGATTTTGAGAGCAGGTTTCCTTAGCACCTCACTCTTATTCACTGGCACTGTTTGTTTTCTTGCTGGGTAGAAGCAATTCCACGCTAACAAGTAGATTGGTGTTTTTTTTTTTTTTTTCCACTTTGCACTTTTTTAATTTTTAATTTTTATTGTTGGTTGTTCAAAACATTACATAGTTCTTGATATATCATATTTCACACTTTGATTCAAGTGGGTTATGAACTCCCATTTTTACCCCGTATACAGATTGCAGAATCACATCAGTTACACATCCATTGATTTACATATTGCCATACTAGTGTCTGTTGTATTCTGCTGCCTTTCCTATCCTCTACTATCCACTTTTTAAATTTTTATTTTATTTTATTTTATTTTTTTAATTGGTTGTTCAAAACATTACAAAACTCTTGACATATCATATTTCATACATTAGATTCAAGTGGGTTGTGAACTCCCATTTTTACCCCAAATACAGATTGCAGAATCACATCGGTTACACATCCACATTTTTACATAATGCCATATTAGTAACTGTTGTATTCTACTGAAATGCATGGGCGTGTCAGGAAGAGACTTCAGGGTGTGAAAGACCGCAGAGGAACCCAGCTCTACCTGCCCAGGGACTCCCATGGCCCATGGTGCAACACTGGCTGCTTCTCCTTCACTTCTCATATGGAGCCTCAGACCTTGACTCTTCTTTAGTGTTCGCCATTGTTAAAACAATCTACTACCTTTCCTATAGGCTCCATATGAGAAGTGAAGGAGAAGCAGCCAGTGTTGCACCATGGGCCATGGGAGTCCCTGGGCAGGTAGAGCTGGGTTCCTCTGCCGCCTCTCACACCCTGAAGTCTCTTCCTGACACGCCCATGCATTTCCTTACCGTTTGTGGTTCCACCTGAAATCCCTTACACTTAAAGGTTTGCTAGGACTGTGGACATGCAGATGCTGACTGGCAATTCCCTGCAAGGTCTTAGGACCCCCACTGATCACTTAGCACCTGTGTGTGTGTGTATGTGTTCAGATTCTGTTTTTAGACTTGGGCCTAGTACTGGTGGGGGGCTTGGGTACTGTGAGGTGAAGTTGCTGTAGAACTATTGATGGGAAGCTTCAAAAGACAGCCTTTGCCCATTTCAAAATATTGCTCAGTCCACCTTGTTCCTAGAAACAGAGGGAAAAAAATAATCCCCCTTTTTGCCTTTCAGTGTTGTTGACCTAATCATTGGTAAACCTAATATTTGGTTTCTGAGCTCTTGATTGAAGAAAAAGTTTAAACACAAATTCCTACTCCTTTAATTTGTGTTCCTTTTCCTCATCTGTAGTCAATTTTATTTAATTCCTTAGGGTCAAGAGCAGAGATTTCCTGAGCCTTTGGCGTAGCTTCTCTGCTTTTCCCCTACATACCAGGCTTGTGATGGTCATATTCATAAGGCATAGTGAGATATTACTTGTTCGTTGCCTGCCATCTGGATGCTGACTTCTTACCTTTCTGTTAGTTACAGTTAGGAAACAGCAAGTTTAGACATAATCTATCAGCAGGGGTGCTTAGTTCAAGTTAGATAATGTTGCTGCCTGTTCTCCTAGTTTATAAACTCCTTGGAACATCAACCATTTAAACATTTTTATTTGGGATGATTTACTTTAAAAATAATAGAAGAAACTTGGGACACGACTGTTGTTCATTTAAGAAGTTTATAGTGTTGTTTGATATTTAAGATACTCACAGAAGAGCTACACAGGATTTTCTTGTTGTGTATTGCTTGAGTGACAAACTTAAAAGTACTCCTCCCAAAGCATCATGACTATATGTGGTGCGGATGGTTTTTTTTTTTTTTAAATACAGCTATGTGCATGCAGAAGGAAAAACTGCTTTTAAAAATATTCATGCATTAATAGTATAATGTAGTCTGTCTTCTCCGTCCTTACCTTCTCAGTTAATGATACATGTGCTGTAACAACTTCCTGGCCCATTCCCTTAAGTCAGTACATTATACTCCATCGTTCCCTACATTTTTATTAACTAAACAATCTTGTTTGATTCACAAGCTATGAAGTATTGGTAATAATTATTATTGATAGTTATATCTGTGCATACAAGTTATACATTCATACTGAAAATTGTTAAATCTACTTATTATACAGACATGTCTTGTTATGACATAACTTTTTAGGAATATGACCCTGAAACAACTATGCATCTCCATAATGTTGAAGCATTAACAGATTAATAAAGTGCTGTTTGGTCAGAAACCAGCTTTAAACTTCAGATTTGCTGGGTTTAGTTGAAAGAAAGGAGGCTTTACCTCCAAGTTTGTGGTTCTCTCACTTCTATCATATTCCTTTTAGACTTTTCCCTCTTTTCCAGAAAGTGTTTTTAAAAATCCTATTTTTTTTCTAATACTTTTCCAGATATAATTTTTTTGGTCAGTGTAAATTTATTTGCTTGATGAATGTTAAGTAAATTGTTTGTTTCTTTTGAGTAAGGCTGGATAGCCTTAGGCAGGTTATAATAGGTTAAGTGTTAAGACTTATTAGAATTCTTAATAGAATCACAATATAAGGTCTTCAAAGAATGGGGGCCTTCTCTCTGTACTATTTAAAGACTGAAAGTAACATACAAATTTATAATATTTAAACTAGAATATAAACTTCTAGTTATCTAGAAGTTCTTAGAAGTATTAAAGAAAACTTATTAATTGGGACATTCCTATTAGCTTTGCTTAATGCAAAGAGAACATTATGATTGGATTCTGATTGATTTTTTAATAAGAAATTAGTTTTAATAATGGACACTTTGGATAGTGGAAAAGGAATTGTTTCAGTTTCCTTATTTGCATTGAATTTATAGGTTTGTTTTTACATTTCAATCTTTAAATAACCTTAAAAAACTTGGAAATACCAGAGTATAGATAGATAAGATGGAAAGCAATCAGTTTGTTTGAAAGTTGACCACCAGAGGGCGACATTTTAAACTCCTATTATTGATAAATTTTAAATTGGAGTGATTTAAAATTATGGGTCAGGTTTTTTTTTTTTTTCCTCCTTAACACATAAAAAATTTTAGGCTGCAAATTTTAATACCCTCTTTCAAAAATTTTAATTCCTTATCAAGTTAACTCTATGAATTGTTTTCTGTGCCCTTAATATAAAAATTTAAATTGAACCTAGAGTTTCAGTTGTTTTTAGGTGTTTTCCTAAGGTTAAAGGTTTCCTTAACCTAAAGGTTTTCCTAATTAAAAAGATTGAATTTAATCAAAGAAACGTCTTCTACACTTAAAAGCACAAAACATTGTTGAAAAAAAGTTTAAAAAGACATTATAAATAATTGGAAAGGCACCCCAGCCTGTGGACCAGGAGGTGTGATGGTGTTAAGATGGCAGCACCACCTGCTGGTTCCGTTCAATCCTTACAAAATTCTACCTGGCTCTCTTGTAAATATTAACAAAAAAATGCCTGATCCAAAAATTTAGATTGGAAATGCAAGGCATCTAAAAGAGGAAAAACTGTCTTGAAAAATTAGAATAAGGTTGGGACACTCATACATCCAGATTTCAAAACTTAATTGGAGAGCTGTGGTACTTACTGGTAGAGGGTAGACATATAAACCAATGGAGTACAATTGAGAGTCCAGAAATAAATTCTTAAAAAGAAATTTTTTTTGGTAGTTGTAGGTGGACAGAAAGACTTTATTTTATTTGTTTATTTTTATGTGGTGCTTAGGATCGAACCCAGTGTCTCACACATGCTAGGCAAGCACTGTGCCACTGAGCTATAGCCCCAGCCCCGGAAATAAATTCTTACATTTATGTCAGCTGATTTTTTTTTTCCCCCACTAAGCATATCAGTACAATTTGATGAGAGAAGGAATAGTCTTTTCAACAAATAGTTCTGTGACATCTTGACGTACACATGCAAAAAAGAGTAAAGTTGGACTACTACTTCACACAGTGCACAGAAACAACTCAAAATGGATCGTAGATCCATTAGATAGGAGGAGCTAAACTACATAACTCTTAGAAGAAAATATAGTAGCAAATCTTCATAACCCTGAATTAGATTTCTAAGATGACAGAAAAGCACATGCAAAAAGGAAAGGGTGGAGAAATTGGACTTCATAAAAGTGAAAAACTTTGTCTTTCTGTGGGATACCATTAAGTAACTGAAAATATAGTTCATGAAATAGGAAAAAATACTTGTGTAAGTTATATATTTGATAAGGATCTTGTATCCAGAATATAAAGAACTCTTCAAATTTGATGACAAAGAAATAATTAAAACATGAACAAAGAATTAGGATGGACATCTGAAGAAGGTAGATAACTGACCATATGCACAAATGCTCTGTAAATTTAAACAACAGTGAGATACCACTTCATGTAGGATGGCTAAAAATAACAAAAAACAAAACAAAACAAAAAAATCTAGACAATAATAAGTGTTAGCAAGGATGTAGAGAAATCGGAATCCTCATACATTGGTGATGGGATTATAAAATAGTGCATGTGATTTAGGAAAGTAGTTTATTAGATCCTAAAAAAAACTTGGGTTGTCATGTGAGCCAGCAATTCCATTTCAATTGAAAATAGTGATGAAAAACCTTACACATGAGACTTCATAGTAGTATTATTTGTAATAGTCAAAAAGTGGGGGAAAATCCAAGTGTTCATTAATTGATAAATGGGCAAACAAAAGGTAATACATATATCTACAATGGAATGTTATTTGGCAGTATAAAGGAAAGTACTGATACATACTACAACATGGACAAACCTTGAAACATGCCGAGTGAAAGAAGCTAGTCCCCAAAGTTCTTGTATTCTGTTGTAAGGTTCCATTTACATGAAGTAGCCAGAGTTGACAAATCCATAAAAACAAAGTAGATCGATGATGGCCAGGAGCTTGGGGGAATGGGGAATGACTGTTAATGGGTATGGACTTATATTCTGTGGTGGTGAAAATGTTCTGAAGTGAGTGATAAAATGATTGTACTCAACAAACCAGTGACTTGTTCACTTTGTAAAAGGGTAAATTTTGTGGTGTGTAAATTTTCATTCAATGAAGCTGTTACTTTAAAAAGTGGAGGATTGTTTTATCTTAAGTACCTTGTTTTAGATTGTGACTGAGTTTTAGGGGAGGAATAAATATCCTTCAAATTCTTTTTATCACAAACTGTGTAATCCTATACATTCACTTGAGTCTTAAATACTGATTCTTTGTTGGTTTTTCATATATGAATGTAACACGACTTTGCATTTGTACCTGTTATGAGCATCCCTGCTGAATTCTTTTTTGTACTAATACCATGTGCTCTAGAATAACAAAGCATAATACCTTTTTTATTTTTGTTTTATTCTAAAATTTAATTTATTTTAATTTTTTTTTTTGTGTGATACTGGGGATTGAACCCAGGACCTCACTGAAATACATCCCCAGACAATAACAAGTGAATTATAGAACTCACCTGAGTTATACAGTTCAAATTTATTTTGAGACAGGGTCCTGATTGACCTTGAACTTGCAGTGTATTTGCTTTGCTGATATTAGTGTCATAACATAGGTGATAAAGAATAACTTATGAGCAATTTATTTCAGTAAGTTTAATTTATTTTATATTTAAATAGGTTTTGTGTATATCCCAAAGGCAGTTGTAACAGATGACATTTGTATGTCAGCTTTTCTTTTAATATTTACTTCTAATATTCAAGAAAATATATATTTAAAAAAACTACTCATAGTTCAATTTGTAACTTATTTTAGAAAAATTTTTCTTTGAAATGTCTAATAATTTCTATTCTTTTTCTTTGAAACAGGACCTGGAAATAGTATATTCCTATTTACATGGTATGGAAGCCTTATCAAACTTGAGAGAACATCAACTTAGGTATGTCATTTAATATTAATTTAATAATAATATAATAATAGAATTTTATGTTCATTTATTATCATTAAGAAGTAGGTTTAAAGAAAACTTATGAAAATTCTGCTTCATCTAGCTGCTGTATTTGACTTTATAAGTTTTACGAACTTGAATTAAGTTGTGTTCATAAAATATTTTGACATTCTGTCATAATAATATTCTTCCAGCCCCACCCCAATTTTTGTCTTCCATCCTTAATAGTGATAAATATGACTTGGTGAACATGCTAAAGGGACAATATTTGCCATTCTTGGCAAATAAAAATATGTTACTTAGCACTCAGATTCATTAGAGATCAGAAGGTTTTTAATTATTTAAAGAATTCATTATTTTGGTGTGTTATAGGTCTTTGTTTATGCTCGCAGGCTTCTTGCATTAAGTAGTTTGCCTTTTTCTGTAACACAGTTTATATCATACTTGGAACTATGTGGCCTTTTCATATAAAAATCTTATTACTTGTATTATACAGGGATACGGCAGTTTTATTTATGATTAACTAAGCTTTATGATAAAGAATAGAAGTGATTCTGCCTTGGCTGTAATAGAAAATAAAGAACTTTGGGAAGATGGATTACATATAAATGCCAACTAGGCATAAGGTCTTATCTCTTCCAGCTTTGGCTAGTTGTGATGCCAGCAATTTTTAATCATGAAAGGAATACTTTTTCTATATATTTCCCCTTTACTCTTTATAAACACTAATTAGTTTGTGAGCATGTCCATTTCATATTTGGTTGTTAATTGGAAAAATATCAAGAGAAATGAATGCTTCTAAAATTAAGTTTTTAATGAAAATCACTTAAAGTAGATTGAAGATTAAATGTTTAAAAACTCAGTGAAAGTTTTATTAGAAAGGGCAAAACCAGTGGGATTTTAGAAGATGTTTCAAATTAAAGGAAGAGTATTTTTAAAGTACGTAACTTTCATTTGTTATTTTGTGATGACAACTTTCTTAATTAAAAATTTGTAGTGCTAGTTGTTGATTTAAATGAATGCAGTTAATCTTCAAATGCAAATGCAGTGAGTTAATATGGAATACATTCCATTGTTCACATACAAGCACACATGGTTAATATTTAGATATGTTGATTATATTTTTATATTGTGTGGTATAAAATTATTTAGATAATGGCAATTGTATGCAATAGGTAAAGGATTTTTAATGCTTTTAGAAATTTTCATGTTTATAAAATAGAAATAACAATACAATGCAGTTCCATATACCTATCAGCCAGCTTTGAAATTATCAACTTTCTGCCATTTCAAAGGTAATTTTTGGTTAGAAATAAGAGATTAATTCAAGGGTATACCCTCATTCATTTATACCTTAGAAAGTGTTTTGGAACTTTTTTTATGGAATTGTTGGCATGAATTTACAGGGAGGCACCTTTAAGATATTTATCTTGCTCTGCTTCTATTGAAAAGTCATGCTTTTTAGAAGAAGATGAGTTGCCAACTGAAGTAGAGGTACAGATAAATCTAATGACTTGGATAACTGTTTTTTGTTTTTATTTTTATTTATTTATTTATTTTTGTAGTTATAGATGGAAAGTATGCCTTTACTCTATTTTTACGTGGTGCTGAGGATCGAACCCAGTACCTCACATGTACTAGGCAAGTACTCTGCCACTGAGCTACAGCCCTGGCCCTTATTTTTATTTTTTTTAAAGTTTTAACCTTTATTTTATTTATTTGTTTTTATGAGGAGCTGAGGATTGAACCCTCACCCTTGCTAGGCTGGTGCTCTACCATTGAGTTACAACCCGAGCCCTGATAAATTGTTTCATAATACCAACATTTCTGGAGAAATATATACATCTCTTTTAGATAAATTATTTTTTAAAAATTTATTGATTTTCAAAATTAAGTTTTATCTGGGATTAATAGAGAACAATAATCCAGACTTCCATATAACACAGTTTTCCAATTTTAGAAAATAAAATGCTCTTAATCAAAACTTTCAGTCCTTTATTCAGTGTTAGGCACCATTAATATTCTACGAGGAGGGAAGAGGCTTCCATTTATTTGAAAGCTTTGGCTTTATGCATTGTTATGACCCATACATGTGTCAGCAGAAAAACCGATTCTGAGCAGTTCAAAAAGCTGCTGCTGTCTTGCTGTAAGATTACATACTCTGTGTAACATAAAGGTCTTCAAGAACTGTGTGTTTTTTTAACACAGTTCACATTTTTCTTTTTTTATTATCTATCTATCTATCTATGTCTGTTTATTTGTTTGTTTATTTATTTATTTATTTAACCAAGGATTGAGCCCAGGGGCACTTAACAACTGTGCCAAATCTCCAAGCTTTTTAATTTTTATTTTGAGACAGGGTCTCACTAGATTGCTTATAGCCTGGCTATGTTGCTGAGGCAGGCTTTGAACCTGCAATCCTCCTTCCTCAGTCTCCTAGCTGTGTATCACCATGCCCAGCTTACTTAATACAGTTTTAACTGTTTTTTTTTAAATATTTACCCCTTACTCCATATAGACTAGGAAGAGCATATTTGCCAAAGAGGAAGAATGCTATCCATAGGAGCAGAGATAAAACACTTGTAAAAAGCAGAATAATTCTTGAGGCCATTTTAGTGTTTTTTCTTTTTTGTGGTGCTGGGCATGGAACTCAGGACCTCATGGGTGCTAGGAAAGCATACTGAGCTACGTCTCAATCCTATTTATTGTTGGGGAAAAAAAAAGCCTGCTAAAATACATAAATAAATAAATAAATATTTTTCTTCAGCATTATGGGTTAGTGTAATTATTATTTTGCAATCACCATTAAATCATTAAGAAATGACCAAATTATAGTTGTTTTCTGTATACTTTTTAGGAATTCAGAAAAGATCAGTATGCTTTTGCTAAAATATTTACTAACAAAAGCATTTAGGTACTATTTCATTTATTTAGGACATTGTCACAAGACATTTTATTGTGACTTTCTGATAGTATTGGTTGAGTTTATTCTGAAAACAGTTACTGATTGCATGCCTACTCTGTGCTTGATCAAACCCATGCCAAAATGGGACTTATTTTGCTAGTGGGGCAGTCAAGACTAGCATAAATGGATCAGTATTGTTTTATTTGTATGTTTATTTGTATGTGTGTTGGCGATGGTAAGAATGGATGCTGGGCTGCTCTAACTTTGGGATCAAAAGAAATGAAGTCAGGGCATTGTGGAGAGATTTCTGCAGTGTAGAGGTGCCCTGGATGCTCTTTCGTGGCAACAACCCTTGTGCAGGGGAAGGTATGTTTGTGCAGCATTATGCAAGGCACAGTAATTAAGTATACTATAGTCACCATAGTAAATAAAGTAGGACTTGCACTCAAGGACAGGGAGTTCAAATCTTTTTTCTAAAGATTAAAAGGTGAGATGATCTGATGTAATCTGATTTAATTTAATTAAAGATGTGAGAAACCTGATTTAATGTTTGGAAAGATCTCTGTGGAAGTTATGTGGAGGATGGGAAACAGGCATGGAAAAGTAGAAACAGAAGTCTTCACTGGTAGTCTTGGTAAGAGATAATGATGGGATAATGTTGGCGCATTCTAGGTTTTACCAGAGTTGACAGTGAGTGTGGTCAGTTCTGGGGGATGGATTTTGGAAACAGGTGTTGATAGAGACATGACGTGAGAAAAACATAGGAGACAAGGATGATGACTTCAAGGTTGTGGCCTAAATATTTGGGTACTAGTTTTGGGAAAGCAGATTTTTGGGAGAAATTCAAGTTCTGTTTCAGACACTTGAACATGAGATAACTATTAAAGAGTCAGTATTCAAGTGGCTACATCAGTAGGCTTTTAGATGAATGGATTGGGAATTTGGGTATAAGGCATTGCTTTCGACATCATCAAAATAGATTAAATATCAAATTTAATTTGAGTGGAGATTACTTGTGTATAGAGTAAAATAGGGCCTGGACATGGTGACATTTAGACATTTCTCAGGTAGAGGAAAGGCGTAGGGAGAATCCCAAGGAGACAAAAGATAAGACTAGTAAGTTAAATGGAAAACTAGGAGACCCAGGACAGGAAGCTTAAAGGAGATGATGCTGTAAGAAGTCATCTACTGCTGCTGAGAAGTAGAATTAATGTAAGGACAGGTAGGATTTTTAGGTAATAGGAAGTGAGCTGATTACTTTAGAGCCGCTCTCCTGCTTCCGAATTTCAGGGACCAAATGATGAGGTATAGTGGGGAGAGAGTAAAAAAATGGAGACAGTATACATAGACATCTCAAAAAGGTGATTTTTTTTCTTTAATGGGAAAAACAAAATGTAGACAATATCTGGAGGGGGAGTGGAGTCAAGAGAAGAACATGAACCTGTACAACAGGTGATGCTAAATTGTGTTTGTATGTTATTGAAAGTGATTGGTAGGGAGAAAGGGGAGGGAGAAGGGGAGGGGGAGAGAGGGAAAGAAATAGTTGATAATGCAGGAGAAGGAAACAAACTGATGAGAGGAATGAGATCCAGTGTGGATGTGAAGAGGCTGGGCAAGGATAGGACATAAGGCCAAGCTCGACACTTAGTTTAAGGCCAGATGTTTTTACACCTATCACTTGTCACTATCATCCTTTCCTATCAAAAATTGTGGTTTCACCTTCTGAAGAAATCAAAACCTGTATGTCAATTATGTGCATACAGGTTTTGCTTTTGCCTCCTGAAATTAAGTGAGGTTCAGCTGAAATGTTTTGAGCAAGGAACTGAGGATGAGAACCTCTGAAGTATTGTCCTGGAGCAGTACAGGTCCCAGTGTATAAAGACAGGGAGTTCAGATCTTTTTTCTAAAGATTAAAAGGTGAGATGATCTGATGTAATCTGATTTAATTTAATTAAAGATGTGAGAAATCTTTGCTGTGGGATCAAAGAAGGAGGCACCTTAGACGGATCCAAGGTTGCACAGAGTGCAATTTATTTGAGCTACACTGATAGAAGTATGGTTCCTGGCTATAGCAAGAATAATGGATTTCCACAATTTGAATCAGAGGTCCTTTCTTATAAAGTGGACAGAACAAAAGTGACTTTATCAAGTGAGAAAGTCTCTGGTTTATTTTAAACTAATCTCAAGTATATTAGGCTAATATCAAGGAACAGTCATTCTCTGATTTGCATTTCTCTTTGTGTGTGTACTTGTTTCGAAAATTTAATTGGGATTAAGATAATAGAATACTTCTTGAGGATATTGTTCATAATGTAACTTTGAGTATTTAAGCATTATTCATATTTTCCCCCTTAGGGATGAATCAGCTGAAATAACAAATCCTTAAAGTTCTAAAGCCTCCATTTAGTCATTGGTCATAAAAATACTTGGTTAAAAAAGCCTACTTTTGTTTGGATGAGTTGTGAATGACATCATCACTTTTTAATTTAATAGATTTTTCTTTTTTCTTTTTAACTTTTGGGTTCCCTCCATACTCTGTTTATCTTAGGGAACATTCATTTTTCATATGGTGAAGTTGATATTTTATTAGATGTTTTGTTTTCTACCATATGTTTACAAATTTTATTTTATTTGCTTGTGTTAACCCAGGTACTAGTAATACTCATTTTGAGGCTCATAAATGATTGTGGCAGGCCATATAAAATAATCTTAATTTTCAACACTACATGGTTTTTAATGACAGATATTGAATTCATGTTTTCTTCTCTCTTACAGGTTAATGTGTGAAACTGTGAGATATGAAAGACACGAAGCAAATGAAGTTTTATACTAGTAGGTGTTTCTTTTCTCTTTATACAATGTATCATGCAGTGACTAAATTTCCTTACAGAGAGTATTAGTAACACCTGGCTAAATCAACATTACCTTATTTTTGTACTAATCTATAGTTTAGAAATGTGAGACATTTCAACTGTTTCCTGTTGTAAAATGGAAATTTGCAGTTTGTTTCATGATCAGTTCACATTTGTATCTCTCTCATGTATGTATCAGATACATTATTGCATATTTTGACATTTTTATCATGATATATGAAATAGTGCACAGTCTTTCCAACAAAGCAGATTATCCCCCCTACCCCCCTGCACCAGGTGAGATGCAAAGATAGCACAAATGGCATGTTTTAGTTTGTACTGCTTTCAGAAACAGAAAATAAGCTGCCTACACCTCTTTGGGTATAGTTTCTCTTTTAAGTAGTACTGACACCCCTTTCATGATGTGTAATGTATTTCTTACAAAATGACAATCAATTTTTATAGAATGTGGCAAACATACTGAATAAATATTGGCATATTAAGGATAGATGAACTGTGTTTACTAGACATACTGTTGGGCTGATAATGTTTGTGAAAATTGACTGTTATTCTGTTGATTTTTCTTCCTGATTTTCAAAGCACTTACAATAATTACTCCTTTCCAACCATACTATAGGGATGATCTATGGCGATAAATAAAACATAGCTTTTGTCCTTGAAGAGTTCATAATCTGTTGAGGGGTAGAAAAAGAACAACAGGAAAACAACAAAAACTACAAACTGAAATATCTGTGAAAATATAGGTATGTGCTAAGGGTTGGAGAAATGCAAGGAGGGTAGGGGAAGTGAGCAGCCTTAGATAAGTCATGGCCTTGTATTAGGCCTTGGAGGTGAGCCCTGCAATTCAGAGACACTTCTGTCATAAGCAACAGTATAGACAGGCACACAGGTGGAAGGAGCCTTGATTGATATTTTGAAAGCTGTAGTAAGTTTAATGCCACTGGCCTGTGTAGCCAGGGTGATCAGTCGAGAGAAGAGGCAGACCACAGTTGTATTTCCCTGTGAATGTGTTGATTAAAAAATGGTCTCAATTCTTATTGATTCTTTAAGTAACTTTACAAATGAGTGTTTTCCCCTCTTAAATAACATTTTTTTTAAAAGGAAAATTATAAAAGCTTACAATATTAGAGACAACGGTCCCTCAAGTACTTATCATCCAACATTTCTACTCATGGCCAATTATGTTTCATCTTTCTTCAATTTTGGAAGCAAATTTTAGATATCAATTTATCAAAATAACTCAATTATTTGTAAAAAAACTAAGTACAATATTATCATCAAATCTTTAAGAATAACTTTTAAGTATCTTGAATATTTTCAAATTTGTTTAATAATTTATTTGTACTTTATTTATTTGAATTAAGTCCAAATGGGAGCTGGGGTTGTGGCTCAGTGGTAGGACTCTCGACTAGCATGTGTGAAGCACTGGGTTCAATCCTCAGCACCACATAAAATAAATGTACTGTGTCCATCTATAACTAAAAAGACATTAAAAAAGGAGAAAGATCCAAATGGGATTGTGCTTGTTGGTTATCTTTAAGTCTCTCTCTTTTTTTTTTTTTTTTTGATACAGGGGGTTGAACCCAGAAGTGCTTTACCTTTGGTCTCCATTGTCAGTCCTTTTTATTTTTTGAGACAGGTTCTTGCTAAATTACTGAGGGTTTTTACTAAGTTGTTGAGTCTAGCCTTGAATTTGTAATCCTCCTTCCTTAGCTTTCTAAGATGCTGGGATTACGGCAGTGCAGCAATGCACCACTGTTCCTGGCCTTAAATCTCTTTAAGTTTGGTGGTTGGTTTTCAAACAACAAAGTAATGTGACCAAATGCCTCCCAACCATATCCGTACCCTCCCAGGTATTACCTATGACTACATGAAATAGATTATGGATAGACAGGGGGATCAGTGAGGAGGAATCAAGGTGGTATATGCTTGACCTGAGATAAAAACTGAGTGGTTGGGGAGTTGAGTGTGGGTTATAGATGTAGGAACTAGGACAATTTTTAAATTGTAAGTTATGAGACTGTGACATCTAGGATCTGGTCAGCAGGCAGTTGCCATTGAGCACTTACAACAACATAACACCAAATAAAAAAGAGTAAGAAATAACCAAGAGGTTATTGGTAATGGGAAAACTGGCAAGAGGCAAATGCCTTTAACATTCTTACTCTTGAAGATATTAGGATGTAGATAACTTAAAACCCTTGTTGGTTTTGGGAGCAGTAATGGATACCACTGGAACGGGGGTGTGCAAACATCAAGTGTGGAAGTCTCTGATGAAAGTTATTGACATCATTGAAGTAGTACAGTGGCAATGATTGTTAACATTATCATTTTTGTCCTTGCCCTCTGAAACTTGGTTTTGGCAGTGTCGATGATGACGAGCTGGTGGCAACTGTTTCCTTTGTTTCACATGTTCTTAAAGTGCTTTGTGTGCACTAAGTACTTACTCTTTATGGATATCTTATGAGGTAGCTGTTACCATCACCTGGATTTTACACATGGAGGAACTGAGGCTTTGAGAAGATAAGGAACTTGCCTCAGCTCTCACTACCTCAAGTGGGACCTGGGTTTGAGCCCCTAGATATTGTGATTCTGTGGCCTCAGCTCTTATCCCAGTCACTAGCATTTTCTGTCCTTTTTCATGCCCTGGCACCATAAAAATTATAAATTATATAAATGCTGGGATAAATGCACAATCTCTTCCTACTCTCATCCTCCCTAGGATGGTGGAATACAGAACCCACCAACAGCTCTGTCTACAATTGACATGATTCCTTAACAGTTTCTATTTATTGTTAATTTTAATGAAGCTGGCTTATACTGTCTTTAGACATAATCTGTTTTTCTTAAGTCAATTTTGACAGTGCACATGAACTATGTTGATAGATACTCTTATATAGAATGCGTTTGACTTTGTAGCTAGACTTGATTGTAGAGGTTGTTCAGATTTATTTGGTTAGAATTAAGTGATCATGTGTAATATGAAATGAATTGCATTCTGCCGTCATATATAACAAATTAGAATAAGTAAATAGTTTAATAAAAAAAATTAGGTGACCATGTTAGTGAGCAGTAAAAAGTTTGGATATTCAATAAATCCTGGTTTTGTAAGACCAGAAATTCTCAGAGACCAGTCATAGATTCATGCAATCTGATTCCTAGTATTTGGCCCATCTTGTGATAAAGGGTAATTGAATTGTGTACTTCTATGATTCTTGAACAGACTTGCTTCTGCTCTTACCAGTTTGTGTCAGTGTAGTTTTAAAAATTAAAGAATACCTGTGTTTGTGGTGTATATGAATCTGTGATAACTTAACAATAGTATCCTGCTTTGGGGACCTATTGATATTACCTCATGAGGAAATGACTTGTTTCTACTTGTTCTCCCTTGAGCTTAGTTTGAAGCACACCATGTAGCCAGAATATCAAAGACTTTTAGTCTTTGGTTTTATGACCAAGAAATGAGTAGTCATTTTCCTTATTATGTTTCAGTGCTTGTGACTTCTAAGTCTATGGTTTTAATGATTTGCCAGGTAAATATAATACTCTTTTGATCCTCCTCTGTACCTTATTTTTCTCATCTATAAAATGGAAACAATAATAATAGCTCCTATGCTGCAGGGTTGGGTTGAGGATAAGGTACAATAATGTGTACAAGCTACTTGGAGCAGTGCATACGTAGTGCCTAAAAATGTCAGCTACTGACATCATGGTCGTCATCATCATTGTGATAGTTTACGGTTTGATCCTCCAGTTTTTTAGCTGCTTTAAACTTTAGTTAAGAGAATTGCAACAGCGAGGCACTAACTTCTGTGGGTGTTATTGTATTAACACCATGTTAGCACGATGATAAAAATGCCACTATAAACTATATCAAGATTTGGGGGGAGTTATAGCTTTGATAAAATTGCATTTTTCAAGATTTAGAATTGCTCTTTTAGAATTGGATTGTATTTGTTTGCCTTAGAAAGTTAGATTGGAATTAGTTGAACTTCATACAATGGAAGACTGTCAGGTATTTTTTGCCTTCATTTCATTTATTATCTAATATAGGTTAGATATTTTACTGTCTTGGGAAGACTAAAGTGGATAACATAAATTCTTAACCTGAGGGACCTTAATTTAGAATTGTCTTTAAGAATTTAATCTGAAATTAGGTACACATATATTTAAAAACTCTGGATAAAAAAAAATAGCAAAAATTACAACCTACTATCAAATAAGCAGACAAGTTGAATATTCATAGAACCTGGCACTATCTCATAGTACAGCCCGAGACTGAGTTCAGAAAAGTGACTCTTTTCCTTTAATCTTTCCTTAATGGCCAACCATCTGCACTGTTTCATACTATGAATAAGTGTAACTCTGCCTCAGTGTCTGTTTTCCACATATGTATCTGACTGAATGTTTTGATTTCCAAAAGACTTTTCTTTTTAGCACTTTGTTAAGGGGTTTATTCCTCTTTATTCCAGGAGAGAAAATTGTTCTTCCATAAAAGAGCTGCATTGAGGCCTCTTCATTCTTTTAAAGCATTTTCACTTGGATCTGTAACGGTGCAGTTTTGAAGTTGGGGCCTCAGCTGAGTTATCATTGCTTTTAGCAGTCTTTTCATGTGTCGACTTGGTTTTCTGATTCTAAGGCAGCTCCCCAGCTTCCCTCAAGGCTGCTAACATGTTACTGTCCCCTTCATGCTCTTCCTCAGATGCCCCAGTTTATCTGCGTTTGCCTCTTGTCTCACTCATGCACGGAGGAGAAGAGATGTGTAAAGTAACTGTGCCTCTTTTCACTGTGTTTCCATCCTCTTCCTCTTGTCCCTTTCCCTGCAGACTGTAAGTGGGCCACAGTGTCTCCCACCATTGGCAAGTGTCCTTTGACTCCCTTGACCGTCCCCACCAATTGTGCTATTCTATTCTTGTTCTTTGGGACATGGCCAAGGTTTTAATTTATGTTATAGTCTTGTTTTTGAATTGTTACAAAAGTCCTTAATCTACCACGTTGTTTGACTTTGTGTCCTTTCCTTTCTTATCCGTAAGGATTAAATGCTGTTTTGACATATCTTTGCTGTCCATGTTTTCATCATTTTAGTGTGTTTGTATGTGTGTATGAAGAAAATGGTGAAACCAAGATTTTAATTTATTTGAAAAGATAATCTTTAAAGAATTGGCCTTTGCAGAGAATCCTAGGATAGGGGATTTAATCATCAAACCTGGCATGTTACAATATACATGATTACTCTATGTCAGTGTGAAAATTCAAGCATACCCACATATACATACTTTGAGAATTGTTTTATATATGTATGGTGATACCTCAAGGCTTCCTGACAATTGATGATATTATATTTACTATAAGTTTTTATATGAAAGTGGTTTTTTTTTTTTTTGTGGTGAACCAAAGGATAGTTTAAATAAAATCATTAAAAAATGTGATCAGTTTGTAAATTCTAAGAGGGTAGGGGACTATGTTTGTATCCCAAGTTTACATTTGCCATGCCTGTCACAGACATTTGCATTTAATCTGTTCTTTGCTGTTAAAGTTTTGAATTTTCTATTTCAAAGGAAGGTGCTCCTGTGATTTTAGACAAAGACCTTTGCTGTGGTCTGCCTTCCTAATAAAATGGCTGGTTACATGTCATTAGGTTTTAGATTCTTTATCAGTTTTCTGTAAAACTACCTAGTGAATAAAAACCTCTATTAAATTAATTTATAGTAGATACATGTGTCTTACTTTATATGCTTTCTGATAAACGTGGGCTAGTGGTGCTACAAACTGTTTTGCAGAGACACCTATATTCAGTGGAGTTAGGTGGATTGGCTTTGAATTTGACTCTCTGGGTATGTTAAAAGTTACCTTTAACATTTCTAAGAGCTGGATTACCCCAGGTGAGGAAAGAATGGATTTCTTGTGAGGATGACATTTTAATGCCTAAGTTTCAAAGACAAATTTGTAAAATAATTTCACAACTCATTAGTAGTTTCAAAAAAAGTCAACTTTTCTGATTTGATTGCTCCTTAAAATTTCATAAGTTGTTCCTTGAGCTCTTGGATAAATCCCTTCACCCTCAGTATAGATGAATCATTGGTTTGCTATAATGTAATAAATATGTAATTTGAATTGACTTTTTTTTTTTTTAAACCTGATTGAATAACTTTAGCTCCTGGGGTAACACTCCATTCCATTTTTAAATGAATTCTGTGAAATTTAAGAATGAGCTCATGGGCTGGGGATGTGGCTTAAGCGGTAACGCACTTGCCTGGCATGTGCGGGGAACTGGGTTCGATCCTCAGCACCACATAAAATAAAATAAAGATGTTGTGTCCACCGAAAACTGAAAAATAAATATTAAAAAATTCTTAAAAAAAAAGAATGAGCTCATAAGTTCTTCAGTAGTTTATATTGTTCATTCTGCTGGTTAAATTAGTTGTCACCATTTAAAATTAAGTGCATTGTCAAGATGTGTCCTCTGTGTTTTCAATAGAAAGCTGAAATATCCTTACTATTTTAATCAATCTTCAGAGTTCTTACATATTACTGACTTACCTTGTTTGTTGGTTTCAAGTCCCTGTAATTGACTTGCTACTGATTGGAGAATAAGGATTTTCTGAAAAACTTACATGTTAAAATAGCACTTCTTTTTCATTTTAAGTGTGAAATAAATTTCCATACATTTAGTGCTTTTAAGATGTAGAGCAAAATTGTCCTCTACTTCAAAAATGTTGTTTTCATGTTTTGGGCATTTTTATATGATTTATATATATGTAAACTTTATGAATGGTATTATAATAAATATTGCTTTTCTGAAAGTAAAAAATGTGAATAAATGCCAAAGCTTCTAACTCTTGGTCAGTTCTTTCTGACCGTAGCAAAAATGTGTGTAACATTTTCTGTTCACTGGTCACTGGTTCTTTGATTTCCCTGCTGTTTTTCTCTACTTAGTTACTGGAACCTTTCTTAATCTTCATTTTGTGTGTGTGTGTGTGTGTGTGTGTGTGTAACTCAAAACTTGGGGACAGTAGCCCTAAGGTGATAACTTTGCCTGCCTTTCACCCAGATGCCAGTGTCTTTGTCGTTTTGAAGTAGCCCAGAGTGGAGTAGTATTCTGGACAGAAGAGCTCGAGCTTTCTATAAGCAGCCCCTCAGATGGTGTGTGGTTTCACTTGTTCCTATCTCTGTGGTGCTGAGTCGCCCACCAGCTCCTCCTTGGTCTTCTCAGCCAATGTTTCTGGACTTCTCACCAGTGTTCATGTGACACTTTCCTCTTCACAAAGTGATCGTGGTCTTTTTGCTCATCTGTGTTTTAATTCCTTGTTCATATTACCTACATGAAGCACTCAGAGGTGCTTTCTCATTCTTCAGCCCCTTCTGGTTGTGCCAAGACTATGTTATACTTACCCTGCTTAGGTGGGAGGGTCCCCCTCTTGCTAAAGTGGGAGGAATTCTCTCTTGCAGCCCCAGCACCCTTCTCAGTCCTCATTTTGTCAGGATCATCTTTAAAAATTATTAACTTCTGGTCCCAAATTGCTTGGATTTTGCAGTACATTTATTTCAGCTTGCCCCTCCCTCCCTTCCTCCCTTCCTTCCTTCAATTGAACCCAAGGGTGCTTAACCACTGAGTCACATCCTCAGCCCCTTTTTATATTGTATTTAGAGACAGGGTCTCACTGAATTGCTCAGGGCCTCATTAAATTTCTAATGCTGGCTTTGAACTTGCGACCCACCTGCTTCAGCTGCTGGGACCACTGGGATTATAGGCGTGCACCACTGCACCCAGCATTCAGTTTTTATTTGTCATTTCTCCCTCCAACCCAGAGACTTAGATGAAGGTGTTGGTGGCGGCCAGTTTTGAGTTGAAGGCAATGATAGGCTCAGTATCTGGTACCCATAGCCATCTCTGGCTCTACCTTTGTTCTGTCATAACTTTCTTGCCAGTCCCCCTGCCTTCACGGCCATCAGGCTAACTGTCTGTCTGGCTGGGCTCTGTTTAGGTTGTTGTATTAACAGCAAAGTAACTTTCTAACAAGTTACTTTCTTGTCCTCTAGTAATCTTTTCTTTTTCTTTCTTTCTTTCTTTTTTTTCTTTTTCTTTTCTTTTTTTTTGTTACCAGGAATTGAACTCAGGGGTACTTGACCACTGAGCCACATCCCCAGCCCTATTTTGTATTTTATTTAGAGACAGGTTCTCACTGAGTTGCTTAGCACCTCACTTTTGCTGAGGCTGGCTTTGATCCTCCTCCCTCAGCTTCCTGAGCCGCTGAGATTACAGATGTGTGCCATTGTGCCTGGCTCTCATAATCTTTTTGACTGATTTATATATTAGCTTTTTAGTTCTTCAACCTCCTTGTCAATTTGAACTCGATCACTGTATTTGCTTCTTGCATGAACATCACACATATCTTTTATGTGGAGGCATCGCCACCTTGTGGGCATTTAGGATATTGCTAAGGAAGTTCATGAAGCCTGGCTTCATCTTCCCAGTTAATGGTGAGTTGAAACTCCCCTGTTTGACTCTCAGACACCTAAATATGTTCTTGAAGTTGGTGTTTATTCAGTTCAGTAGTTCTTTATTAGGAAAATATCTGAGTGCCAATCAAGAATTGTGTAGTGTATATTTCATGGGAATAATAAAGAGAAATAATTAAAACACTCTGACAACTGTTCCATGTGAGTATGTTTAAAGTGCTTTGGGAAGCTAGGAGGAAAAGATTCACATTACCTGAAAGGTGCTCAACCAGAGAATCGTGCTTTATAAGCACAAGGGTGTCATGATCTGATTTACCCAAACAAATGATAACTAGGTACAACACACAGTTATTGCCTAAAAGGTAGAAAAAGATACCTCAAGGATAGGAAGTCATTAGAGAAAATACATAACTGAATGAAATTAGATGTGATAAGTGTTTTGGAGTTTGGAAAACAGTGAGTGAGAGGTTTTTCTTAAATGAGTAGGGTCTGAGCCAGTTCTTGAGGTACAGAGAGTGGGGAAAGGCAAGTTTGGCAGATTGGCAGAGTTTGGAAAGGGCAGACAGGAAAGTGGCCAGCCAGGAGCAGTAGATTACCCTAAGGTGTAGCAGAAAATAGGGTGGGAAAGTGTGGAATCATATCATGTTTGCCTCTTGCCCATCATTCCAAGCATAAACTTATCATTCCTATGTAGACATGGGATGATGTACCATAGAGACAATATAGTTTCGATTGCTTCAGACGATTTCTACGTGATTATACTGGAAGGTGAATTGATCCTTTTGTGATGGTCTATTTATATTTTGTTTGGCTTTATTATTTTCCTTCCTGTGGATGAGAAACAGAACAGGAACCTTTAATAAGAGGGCCTTGTCATGCACCTGGGCTTTCCTGGCTTTCTTTTTGTCTGTTATAGGAAGGGATGTATTGGAATCAAGTCAGTTGTCCATTGCAGTTCTTTTACAAATTATGGGTCTTCTCTTAGTGTGCCTTTGATAGAGCGGAGAGAATTGCAGAGTACTGCTTTGCTACTTTGGTCTCTTTGATCTTAAGATTTTTCTTTTCTACCCATTACCAGTGGTGTCAGATTTAGGTTATTTGGATGCCCAGTGAGGATTCTTTAGGATTTAGCTTTTACCGTCTTGACAACCCTTGAAGGCGTTGCTTAGCTCAACATTCTGAAACGTAAAACAACTCTTACAGAAAAATGAAAATAGCACTGATTAATAAGACATATGTAACTAATTGCATGAATATTGATAGTTTTAGTTTTTTTTTTTTTCCTTCCTTTATTTCCTGTTGGGGCCTGATAGTAAGACTTTTTCTGGAGGGTTTTCAAAGTTGTTAAGGCCCATGCATAGCAATCCCCTATGTTTGAAAGTCACTTTAATGGATTGCCCATCTAATAACCAGAAGACAGAGGTGAGATAGGTAAGTTAGGGAACATGCCTTTTAAATTAGCATCTCAAGTGATTTGGAACCACTGGATAGAAGAGAATCTCAGTGATAGTTCTGGGTGATAATTATTATTGTCATTACTACAACTACTACTGTTGCTACTGCAGTAGTGTCTCATTGCTAACCAGCTTTGTTGCCTGTGCGTCTGCAAGGGGGATCTTAATTTCTTACCCTTAAAGTATAGAAAAGCGTACTGCTGCTGCTGCTACAGTACTGAGTACTATTCTTATAACTTAAGTTTCATCTTTAAAAAAAAAAAAGGTCACCATTTTGCACAGTAAAGATGCAGTAAAACCCCCCTGGTAACAGCTGCATTGTGGGAAGAGAGTCTTTAAAGGGAAGTGGGTTGTACCCCACAGTGACATACTGCCTGCTTCAGGCATTGTTGCAAGTGAAAAAAAGTGAACACCATCAGCACAATGCTTTCTGATCAAGTCAGGAGACTCTCCTGGACTAAGTAAAGCATTTGGATGGTGGCATCGCACAACAAGGAATTTTTCAGACAGAAACTAAATGTGAATTCTTTAGGGAATGGATGGGAACAGAGGGCAGGAAGATTTTTCTAACTTCAGCTATTTCCAGAATACCTTCAAAATAGGATCCACATTTTTTGTATTCTTAGTTTTAATTAACTTACAAATATAAAACCTGAATCCTTAAGAGAGAGAACACAATAACAAAGAAATTGTGATTACTATACATGGCATGAAGCAAATACTCAGTAAATTCAGTAAACATTTATTGATTGAATGATTTTCTTATCTAAGCAAATATAACTCCTACTAGTGACTTTGGAGTCTTGGGAAGAGAAACAGCCCATCTCTGTTTGTCAGCTTTCCAGTGTCCACAAAGGAGATCTCAATTTGACATCTTTTGAAAAAGTTCCGTTATTGTAAGAAAATACTGAGGTGCACAACTTCAAAAGCAGAAGGGTTTATTTTGTCTCACAGTTTTGGAGTAGTCTTTTTGCTTTTGGGCCTGTGGTGAGGCAGTGCATTCTGGTGGTGAGCACATGGTGGAGGAAGCTTTGCACTTCATAGTGGCAAGGTTGCAAAGAGGGAGAGGGAAAGACTGGAGTCTGACAGTCCTATTCAAGGGCATACCCCCAAGACCTAACTTCCTTCCCCTGGGCCCAGCCTCTTAAAGGCTCCATCATTTCCCAATAGCACTGCCACCCTGGGGACCAAGTTTCAACATAGGGGCCTCTGAGGACACTTATCCAAACCATAGCACTGTCTATCAGATAAATAATTTATAATCAGTGGTAAGGATTGAGAGGGCCCTTTTCTTACTTTTCGATTATCAAATCTTTTTCATAGCTTTCCTGACCCAAAGAATCAAATCTAATTATAGGGTAGTGAGTGGGTATTCTGCATGCCAGAATATTAGCTATCACAATATTGCATCCGTTTTGAACATTTGTTGCCTGTCACTTGACCTGTGTTTTGTGATTAGTCTCAGGAAAGCTCAATTTATAAACTTTGCACTTATTTTGTTCATATCAATTTGCCTTTAGAGTTTTTTTTTAAATTTTTTAAAAGATGAAATTAAAATTATAAGAATAGTACTCAGTACTGTAGCAGCAGCAGCAGCATGCTTTTCTATACTTTAAGGGTAAGAAATTAGGATCCCCCTTGCAGACACACAGGCAACAAAGCTGGTAAGCAATGAGACACTACTGCTTTGATATGAACAAAATAAGTTCAAATAAGTTCCCACCCATTCCCTAAAGAATTCACATTTAGTTTCTGTCTCAGAGTTTATAAACTAATCACAAAACACACATCACGTGACAGGCAACAAATGTTGGAATAACTGAAAAGCCAGTTGATGTTATATTCTCCACGTCACAGTCAACCTAGACCTTGTTGCCTTTTGTTGTTCTTTTTAATGTGGTAATACTGTGAGTTGTCATAGGACAATTATTATTTTCATTAAAGGATCATTGTTTGTTTAATCCTTGCAGCAGCTCTCACATACTTAATAAGTGGTGATCTACTTTAATTTCCTATTTTTAAAGATTTTATTTCCCTGCACCTCACTTTTGGTGATAAAGAGAACATTGTAAGAATAGATTACAGTATATTTATAGAATATTTTTCAATGTTTTATTATCTAAAATTTTTAAAATGAGTTTTGTGTTTGGAAGTGTTTTTTTTTTTTTTGCATTGGGGATTAAACCCAGTACCACTGAGGTACATTCCCAGCCCTTTTTAATTTTGTGACAGAGTCTCACTAAATTGCCATGGCTGGCTTTGAAGTTGCCATCCTTTCAGGCTTCTGAGTTGCTGGGATTACAGGCATGTGCCACCATTCCCAGACAGATTATACTATTTTTACATGGCATAAATCAGAATTTAATAATAATGCTGCTACCTTCTATTAAGAAAGACAAGTACATTTTCCCCCAACCAGGTAAATAAATGATTGCTGGTTACAAAAACCATTGATTAAAAACTGTGTGTAAAAGGACATAAATTATTGTGAAGTACTTAGCATTTTCAGTGGAGAAAGCATTTTACTTTTATTGTTCCTCATTGGAATTAAATTCTGTTTGACAATTTTTATTTACCCTTTTTGCCTTGCTTAGAGGACTAAGTATTTATGAATTTGGTTAAGAATGAACTTGGGGAAATAAGATGATCCAATGCAGATTTTACTCTGGAAGTAGATAGCACAGTAACAATGATTAGGTGATAGTGATTGGTCTTATTAATAACTTAATTATTCAGAATTGCAAATAGGATTTAGTGTCCTTTAGAAGCTTTTGGAATGAATTCATTTACCAAATGGAAAATAAAAAAGAACTTGTCAGAAATTGCCAAGGACACCCTTGTAGCACACATGTGATTCACTGGCTAAAGAGAGAAGCAGAGTCTGCAGCTTTCAATATATATCTAAAAAGAAATGGGGTCCTTTCTACTTCTTGCACTGGCTAGAATGTAGATACTGAGGTAAGGTTTGGAGTTGCCACTTTAGAATATGAGGTGGGAGTCCTGGGTCGAGGATGACCAAGCCAAAAAACAGAAGAACTGGCTTCCTGGCATCATGGAGCCATATCTATCTTGGACTTTTAGTGCTAACACTGTTAGGTGTGTGTGAGAAATGAGCTTCCTCCTTGGTTCAACCACTGTGTATTCAGATTTCAGTTTTTATAGTTACTAGGCTCGTATCCTAACCAATAAAATTCGACAAACCTGACTTTATAAAATAAAATAAAATAATCTACACAGGGCTAAAAGCATCACAGAGTCAAAGGGTAATTTTTATATAGTAATTCCAGATAATATAAAAATCTCATAATTACTAAAAAACAGGTTAAACGTTATAAACTGATTTCATAGAAATAGAAATGTCTTATGAACATAAGAAGAAAAGATGCTATTTATAATAAAAACGAAAACAAATGAAAAATAAAAATGAAACTGAGGATCCTTTAACCCAAGCAGTTTGGCAGAAATCGAAAAGTTGGAAGAAAGTTCCAGTGGTGTGGTGCCTGTGGTCTGCTCCCCCAGGCCTGTTCTTACCACCTGTTTGACAGCTCTGGCTCACTGCTAGGCCACACTCATGACCCTCAGCAGCAGGTGGGGGAGGTAAAGGGAGGAGGAGGGGAGGGAACCGGGTAGAGGTAACGAAATTAGACCAAACTGTACTCTCAAATTGTGCACATATATGAATATATAACAATGAATCCCACTATTATGTGAAATCATAATGGACTAATTCAAAAATTTAAAAAGGGCTGGGGGAAGAGTTCAGTGGTAGAGTGTCCCTGGGTTCAATCCCCAATAATAGCCCTTCCCCAACACAAAAACAAAAATGGAATTAAATATGTGTAGGGAAATGTGGAAACTTAAAACTTGATGTATTGGGGAAAGGAATGGGAGTTACACCGATATCTATTTGTATTTTTTGTTAACTGAAGCAAGTGGAAGTATTTCCTGTTTAAAAAATTAAAATAAAACTTGGAATTCTGTTCTAACATAGAATAAATATACCAGTATCTTTTACTTATTTCAGGGATAAAATTAAGGTTTACAAATGATTTTAGTAGTTGAATAAAGTATTTTTATGTACATGTTTTATATTATTTATAATTCTAGAAGTAACATGGATGCTGCACTTTGTGTTACACATTTTGAAAAAAATTATTTTGTTGATGTTGTAGACAATTGTCTGATTATGTTACCTTTTCTTTTCAGTCCTGATGATATTGGGACCTGCTGGTATATCCTTCTCTCTGGTTCCGTGTTCATTAAGGAATCCATGTTTCTTCCAAGAAGCAGGTATTGTAGACAATCTGTAATGATGCGTGATGCTTGAAATTCTCTTGCAGAATTGAGTTCTTTTGCCAAATTCTTTTACTGATACAAAGCAAGGCAGAAATGCTTATACTGTGCCATAAGCAGTCTTTGAATCTAACAAAGGACAAGAAAAGAAAACATGCCGACAGCATGTAAATTTGTTACATGACCATGTTAACTTTCTTTTTGGGCACATTTGTTCCTTGGGAATGAAATTGCCTTCAAGATGGCTTAAGTAAAGAAGAGTTAACTTTAAAAGTATAGCAGGCAGTCTCATAAGCATCTGAAGAGAGGCAAAGAAGGTTCATTAAGACCACATGGGACTAGAAATGGAAAGCCAGGAACTGTCTTTGACTTCTCTGCTTTTCAGAACCATATGGTCTCTCATTTTTGCATCTGTCTGTGGATTGGCTTCCCACTCAAAGGCTATTAATTTCTCTCTCCCTGTGACTTTGGCTTGTATGTGCTGACTGTTGATTTATGACCTTGTGTCCCTACTGTTTACACCATTTGACTGTAGTGTTTGTGTCCTTTCCTTGGATTCCTTGGGATGCAGTCTGACTGACTCAGTTTGGGGCGGGTATATATATACCTGTCTTCCAGGCCTCTATGGCCAGGGACTCACCTATCAGAGCATGGCCACCTGTGTTCAGGTTAGCTACTGATTTTCAGTGGTTGCTTTTTTCCTCCTAATTGTGTGTGTTTTCACAAGCAACTATTTTTATTTAGACTAAAGATTAATTTTTTTTAACCAAGTATTTTTATTTTACAATACTGGATATTTAAATTGTCTAAATTTATTAAAGTATTGAGATCCCCTTTCACCTAATTTCTCTATAAAAATATTCAAGTATGTTCTGGATAAGTAATTTATAATGGGTTAGGGTTAAGAATATACAGATGAAAACAATCTTTATAAAAAATTAGAGTCAGTGAGATAGGGAGAGGTAGTTTTTCACCGAAGCCAAGGATTGGCCTAGGCGTGGCAGCAGAAGGGAATGGGATGGGCCTTTCAGGGCCAGAATGGTAGTGAAAGAGTGCCAGGGACACATGGCATCTAATTAAAAATCTTCTCTGGTGTAATCCTCATGCTTTTTTGCCCTTCTACTTCTCCAAGGTCAGGTTGGCAAGTGTTATTCTCCCATGAGGGAGGGAGCTCTATTGCCTGTTTGTTGTTCTTACAATAGCAGTAGTTGTTATAATGAGAATAGCGTGGCTGGTAGTAGTAGCGGTAGTAATAGTTGTAAGAGCAATAATAAGAGTTATAAAATGATGATAGCATGATAGCTAAAGCTTTTATAGTGCTTCTGATTTGCCAGGCATATTTAAAATGCTTTGTATATATTAAGTCATTTAATTTCACTATTCTCCTTTGAGATAGGCAGAATTATTACCTGTATCTTATAGATACGGAAACTTGTGTATAGGGGTTACACTCCTAGAAGTCTGCCTAGAAAGTCTGAATGACCCTGTGAACTAGCTCCTATACCTCTGTGAATTCTGCTTCCTAGAGGAATGGAGAAATGAATAGCAATACTCTTCCTGTCCTTCAAACACAGAACCTACTGTTTTGTTCCTTGCAGGTTCTGCCTGACTCTTTCTGAATGTGGAAGGTGGAGGCAAATAATATTGAAGCACCGGAATATTTTAAGCATTATATATAATTTTGGTTTATAAATCAATAATAATTACTATATAAATTTTCAAAGATAAAGGAAAAACATCACTTAAAATCCTCCTGTTCAAGATGATCATTCTCTAATATTCTAGTGCTGCTTTTCTCTAGACTCTGTTATGTGGTCCACATGCTTAAGATCATACTTTTACATAAAAATTAATATCTTGCTTCTGTCAGTTAAAGAATATGTGTATATATATATGTGCATTGCCTCATAAAAATTTACTATAAAGATTTATTCTTTGTGACTTTTAATGTCTAGTTAAAGATTAGGTAAGTATTTGAAGTTTTCACAATTTAGTTAATAATTTCAAAGGGTAAATGTTTTATTCTTTTTATTATAAATAATGCTGTAGTAAATGTGGTTTGGAATCTATGCATCTTAAGGACAACACCAATTAGTGACTTCATCATCATCTTGAGACAGTGTCTGTTGCACAAATAAAATCCATAGACAGAAGCCCTGGAGCAGGGAAGGAGCCTGCGATGGCTTCCTACCAGCCATCATCAGCTAGTCAAGTAACAGCTTGTTCTAACTTCTGGAAAGGGAACTCAATGTTCAGAAAACTGCTGTTCTAGAAGAAAGAGGACTTGCAGTTCAGCCCTATTTCATGAGCACATTGGACTCTATGTCTAATTATTTTAAAAGATGACATAAGTTACAATGTCTCTGGCTGGATGCCAAATGCTTGAAAGTCAGTACTTTAATGGGATGAAGGAATGGTATTTCAGACTGAATAAGCCAGTACTATATATAGGCTATTCCTTCATGTTGCACCTGGTGACATTTGCTCTGTCCGAGTTGTTTGTTTCCTGTGGGGTTGTTGCCTTAGGAATGATTCTGAGATTGTTTTAATAAGAAAGAGTCAGTCTACTGGTACTCCACTAACGGTTAACATTCGTATCTATGTATATAGAAAATATAGACGTTCAATGTGGACTAGGAGTTGCTATCAGCCCAGTTTTAAAAAACAGGTTTACAGATGATTCTGTACATTTACCTTTTTTTTTTTTCCACATAAGTCTGGAAGTTGGTTATTGGTCTATGTAGTAAGTAAACTGAACAGTGTCTCTTAGCAATGTCAGTTCATTTTACCTTGAGCAATTAGTCCACCTCAGTTAGTTTTGAAATAAAAGTATCTTCAGCAACATTTTTATATTTTTAACTAATTTCACTGAAATTATTTTGATGCCCGATTTCATCAGGTGACAAGGATGCTATACATTGCAGAAAATCTGTCATTTGGCTTCCACATCTCATTAGCTCTATTGAAGTGGTTGGTTGATATTTAAATCAATAGTTTGTTTTTCTGTCTTTTCATTTTTATTATCTGTCTGGATAGATGAGGGTTATTTTGGTTATGTACCTTTACTTTGATTGTTCATACATAAATATTGTTTCTGATAAGACTTATAACATTTATAGAGCCTGTGAATTCCAGTGTGACTCTCAGTGACAGCTCCCTTTCTGCCTTACTTCAAGCAACTTGTAGTGATATGTTGTTTTTATGAGTTTTATTTTAAATCTTCTAGAAATTTGTCAAGTTTTGAATCATAGATGTTTGTACAAGTAGCCATAATGTCATGTATTTTATGTCATTGCATATAATCTTGCCTTAACATAGAGCTAAACTCATATTTGAAGTACCATTTGTATTCTTTAAGCAGTGTCCACTTTTTTTCTTAAAGTGTTGTAAAACATGAGTTCAGTTTCTTTGCATCTATAGAAAGATTGCAAACAAAAATAATTTAGAACTGTAGGGTGTGGGTTTAGAGGGAGTGTTTTTTGTAGATGAATCCAGAAACAGTGTAAACTGTGTAGGTTTTTCCAAGCCTCTAAGCAAAGCAGGTGTAGGCACTATGATATGCCACTGTGTGCTGCACAATTTTATGAGTATAGTTTACATCTATCATCCTTGTAAATTAATGGTTGACAGGCAGAGAATAGTAAGGCAAGGAAGAGTATTTCCTTTCTAATTTTTCCCTCCTTTCCTTTCTTCTTCCTTCCCTCCCTCCCCCTCTCCCTCTGTCACTGGGGATTGAACCCAAGGGCATTTCACCACTGAGCTACACCCCCAGCCCTTTTACCTTTTCTTTTCTCTCTTTTTAAAAATATTTATGTATTTTAGTTTTCGGTGGACACAACATCTTTATTTTATTTTTATGTGGTGCTGAGGATTGAACCCAGCGACCCGCGCATGACAGGCGAGCACACTACCGCTTGAGCCACACCCCCAGCCCCTTACCTTTATTTTATTTTTATGTGGTGCTGAGAATCGAACCTAGTGCCTCACACACGCACGGCGAGTTACCTTTTCTTTTGAGACAGGGTCTTCCTAAGTTGCCTGGGCTGCCCTTGAGCTTGTAATCCTCCTGCCACAGCTTCCTGAGTGCCTGGTTTCCCTGATTTGTTTTTTATTGTATTTTATTTTTTAAATTATTTTTAAACTGTATACGGACACAATGTCTTTTTTATTTATTAATTTTTATGTAGTGCCGAGGATCTAAACCAGTGCCTCACCCATGCTAGGCAAGCGCTGTACCACTGAGCCACAACCTTAGCCCCTGATTTATTTTAAAGGCACTGTTTGCAATTGTAGTGGGGCTAGAAAGCAGTAGATGAGAATTATAAAATTTCAGGTTTAGAAATTTTCTTTTTTAATATAGTTTTTTAGTTGTTGATGGACCTTTATTTAATTAATTTATTTATATGAGGTGCTGAGAATTGAACCCAGTGCTTCACACATGCTAGGCAAGTGCTCTACCACTGAGCTACAACTCTAGCCCCTAGAAATGATTTTCTAATGTACTTTTGGTTTATGTTACAAATGTGTAGGACATTAGTAATGTTTATTGTCCCAACATACTCTAAATCAGTACATTTAAAGAACTAAATAGAAATCATTGCATACTTTTACAATAGTTTATTGTATAAAGAATTAAAATGTTTCAGGAGATAGAATTCCTAATTACTCTGAGTTGATCATTACACATTGTATGCATATATGGAATTATCACTCTGTGCTTCATAAATATGAAATTATTACATGTTATTAAAAAAGAGAAAGTGTTATATGCTTTACATTTTTTTTTTTTTAAATTGCTCCACTGTTGAGGCATCACAATACCAGACCTTAAACTATACCATAAAGCTATAGTAACAAAAACAGTATGGTATTGGCATGTAGACAAAAGGTACAGAATAGAGGACACAGAGACAAACCCACATAAATATAGTTATCTCATATTAGACAAAGGTGCCAAAAACATACATTGGAGAAAAGATAGCCTCTTCAACAAATGGTGCTGGGAAAACTGGAAATCCACATGCAGCAAAATGAAATTAAACCCCCATCTCTCACCATGCACAAAACTCAACTCAGAGTGGATCAAGGACCTAGGAATTAAACCAGAGACTCTGCGCCTACTTGTAGAAAAAGTAGGCCCAAATCTTTATTATGTAGGATTAGGCCCCGACTTCCTTAATAAGACTCCTAAAATACAAGAAGTAAAATGAAGAATCGATAAACGGGATGAACTCATACTAAAATGCTTCTTCTCAGCAAAAGAAACAATCAGTGAGGTGAAGAGAGAGCCTACATTTTGTGAGCAAATTTTTGCCACATGCATGTCAGACAGAGCACTAATCTCCAGGATATAAAAAGAACTCAAAAAACTTAACACCAAAAAACCCAAACAAACCAATCAATAAATGGTTAAGGAGCTGAACAGACACTTTTTAGAAGATGATATACATTCTTTTTTTTTTTTAAAGAGAGAGAGACAGAGAGAGAATTTTAATATTTATTTTTTAGTTTTCGGCGGACAGACGAGCGCACTACCACTTGAGCCACATCCCCAGCCCAGATGATATACATTCTATCAACAAATATATGAAATAATGTTCAACATCTCTAATAATTAGAGAAATATAAATCAAGACTACCCCAAGTTTTCATCTCACTCCAGTCAGAATGGCAGCTGTCAAGAATACAGACAATTGGTTTAACAAATCTGGAAAGTAGTATGGAGATTCCGAAAACTTGGAATGGAACCACCATTTGACCCAGCTATCCCACTCCTCTATCAATGTTTATAGCAGCTCAATTCACAATAGTTAAACCGTGGAACCAACCTAGATGGATAAACAAACTGGTATATACGCACAATGGAATATTACTCATCATTAAAAGAGAATAAAATTATGGCATTTGTAGGTAAATGAATGGAGTGGAGAATATCATGCTAAGTGAAGTAAGCCAATCCCAAAAAACCAAAGGCCAAATGTGCTCTCTGATATGTGGATGCTGATCCATAATTGGGAGGGGTGGAGAATGGAAGAACTTTTATTGGACAAAGGAAGGGTAAGGAAGGGAAGGGACAGGGCAGAGGGGTAGGAAAGACGGTAGAATAAGAAGGACATCATTACCCTAAGTACATATATGAAGACATGAATGGTGTGACTCTACTTTGTATACAAAAAAACATGAAAAATTGTGCTCTATATGTGTACTATGAATTGAAATGCATTCTGCTGTCCTATATAACAAATTATAATAAATAAAAAAAATTGTGGAAGACACAGGTGTTTTACACACAGCCCTAACATCTACACCCTTTCTCACTCTTTACTGAGTGTACTGGTGACGTCCAAACCCCAACCAAACCCACCTCCATGCCTGTGCTACACAGATGAACGTTGCTATAAGAAATTTTAAACAAAACATAAATCTATGACCACAAATAACAAAAGGGCTCTCAACACTCCCTGTTTCACAACCTGCCCCCTTTCAAAGCTTCTAAGTATCCACCATAGAACTCCCAAATCTACCAACCCACTTATACATCTTACTTTAAGACCATAAAACAAGAAGTGCTTTCACTCTTTTAAAAGTTAACAACTCCCAGCAGCTTGGGAGGCCGAGGCAGGAGGATTGCCAAGTTCAAAGCCATCCTCAGCAAAAGCAAGGCACTAAGCAACTCAGTGAGATCCTATCTCTAAATAAAAATATAAAATAGGACTGGGAATGTCACTCAGTGGTTGAGTGTCCCCGAGTTCAATACCCAGTAACACACACACACACACACACACATCCATTTGTGGATTTCACCCAATTCTGCAAGTACCTTTTCTCTTTCCTATATCATCCATGTATCCTTCTCTACTAGATTTCTTTCAAGACACACTAGCATCCCCTGATTTTTTAAAATATATATATTTTTAGTTGTAGTTGGAAAGAATACTTGTATTTTATTTATTTATTTTTATGTGGTGCTGAGGATTGAACCCAGCGGCTTAAAGAAAATCCTTCTTAATTTCACCAACCCACCACCCCACTTTCCTGCTCCTCTTTACGAAGGACTTTCTTGATATGATGAAATTCTCTGTTTCACCAGTTCTTATTTCTCTGGCTACCTCTTCAACCAGTTCCAACACTCCACCGACTCCTATGGGTTCCACATCGTTAAATGCAAAGGTTATATTTCTATTCTCATGTTATTGAATCTTTCTGTGGCATTGAACGAATGACCCCTCTTCCTTCTTGAAATATTTTATTTCTTGGCTTTAATGACATAGGAGTGGGACCTCCAAGCATCACACAGCATATAAGAGGACCTCACCTCACTCAATAATACTTATGGCATAAATGAGTAAGAGTATATAAGCAAACAAAGAAATGCAGGAAAGCAGCTTAGGACACAAGTCAGGATAAAGGGCTCATTAATACTAATTCAACATCAAATTGAGGAATCTCTTGAAGAGACATAACTAACAGCCTAGGGTAACGGCTAATTTTAGAAATCAGTTCTGATATTGTGCTCATCACCTACAATAGCCCTTTTGGTAAACAATTCTCCTAAGATATGAAATTGTTAGGATACTATCCCTTGCAGGGGTGAGGGCTTTAGATATTAATATTTTAAAGAAGCATTACATTGAGTGCTTATTCTTGATAACTATCTGTTAAACTTAACCTGTGAAGTAGAATGCTTTGTGAAACTCAATACTGATCATTTTTTAAAAATCTGCCTCTGGATTAGGTGTGGGGTTAATAAGTAGAGAAAAAGGAAGGAAAAACAGTCAAGTCCTAGAGAACCAATCAATACATTGACTCACACATATAAACATGTATTTATGCATATGTGTATATTTGAATCCTATTATATATTCAGTTATATTCATGTTTATATGTTAAATTGAACATTTTTAAGTTTATGACACAAAGGCATTTCTGTATATGTGACAAATCCTCTGAAAAGGAAATGAGGAAAACTACCCCATTCACAATATCCTCAAAAAAATAAAATACTTAAGTTTATGACAAAAGTTTCTCTTACTCCCTATTTTCATTAACTAACCAAGTACAGTCTGGAATCACTTGGCTTTTGCAAAAATAATGTGATAAAAAGAAAACGCCTAAGATAAGTAGCTTTTACAAAACATGCTAGTCCTTACTAATTCTGTCATCATCTACTAACTTCAGGTCATTCTAGTTATTAATTTTTTTTAAGTTTTACATTTTCTCGAAAAAAAAAAAAAAAAACTCTGAATAATACTGTCCATAAAGATTGCTTTTAAGAAGCTTAAGTTAGTGATATCCTCTCACAATGAATGGGAAGATATGTGTGACCAATATATTTGTTCTAAAACTCAACAAGGATAGTTTTAAGGTGGTCCATAGATGCTTTCCCCATCCCCCATTTCTTCAAGAACCAGTCCTTCACTTCCATTATACTTGAAGGTAAATCTTAACATACAGGTTCCAAAACACTACTCCTCACTTCTCTTTATACTTTTGGTCGCATTTAATGTCCAATAAAATTACCCCTCTGTAATATAATTCATTACAGAGTTATTTTTAAATGCAGTACTGGATCTCTAGCAAATCATCTGACATAATAAATTTGTGCTTTTTCAAGAGTGATTGTCAAACCCTATAGCTCTTTAGGGTTTGAAATATAAAACATTTAAATTTGTCTTAAAATGTCTACCAAGTAAATACAGACTCACTTGTCCATTGTTATTACTTTAAAAAAACTAGTAAGTTCTCAGGGCAATCAATTAACTTATCATGTAGAACTGGCAGGCAGAAAGTAGGCCTGCGATTTTTAAACTGAAGTAGCTCATTGTTTGTCATATGAAGCATAATGAGAATAGTATTTCTGCCTCTCAGACCTGATTAGTTAAATGTCTTGTTTCTCCACTTATCCTCATTATAGCTGCCAGCTCTAATTTTAAAATCTGATTATTAAGATGACCATAGCACAATTTTAATTTTTAAATTGTAGATATATTTGGTATCAATGAAGGAAAAGCATTAATTGTAAATGGACACAGTCAACATGGTGTAAATAAATGATGTGTGCATTTCTTTTTCTTTCTTTCTTTTTTTTCTTTTTTTAATACTGGGGATTAAATCCAGGAGCTACATCCGCCAGTCCTTTTATTTTGAGACGGGATCTCACTAGTTACTTAGGGCATCAGTAAGTAAGCTGGCCTCACACTTGTGATTGTCCTGCCTCAGTCTCCTGAGTTGCTGGAATTACAGGCATGTGCCACAGCACCCAGCTTGATGTGCACAATCCCTTCAACCTCCTGTCAATGTTACTTGAAATCTAATTTACCAACAGTCCTGGCTTTCCAACCAAGTTATGCAGCTTTGTAAACTAGACCACTCATCACTCCCTAAACTGCCCTTAATAGTAGATAAATTGATTCCATTCTTTTGTCTTCACTAAATCTTTTGGTAATGTACAGATTGCCTACCCTCAGTGCCCTCTCTGTACCACCTCTTATATTCTTTACTATGTCTAGATTTTCTTTCTAATCACTTTCCAATAGAGCAGATCATAAATACAATTCAAAATCCACCTCCAGAAGAGCTACCTTTTATTCTCCCGCACACATTAAAATATCCCTAATCTTTGAAATGATTTTACATTCTGCATGGTCTTTACTACATCAGTACTACCTACATCAAGGACTACCTATTCGATGACACCTAGGCAATTTTTTCATGTATCATATACAACTGCCTCATTTTCCCCCAACATATAAAGTGACACAATAGGAAGGGAAGACCATCTTGCTTCCTTTGTACACTTCAGGACTTAACATAAAACCACACAGCAAGCACTTAAGGAAAATTTCAATTCATGTCTGACTTAAAATGGGAAAATATGCCTCCAAGCTTGAATTCTACTATCTACCAAAACTGTTTCAGAATGAACAGAATAACCCCAAAATATGAAATGGGCGCACAGACCAAACTTCAATTTTGATGGCACTTCACTGTAGTGCGAGGTATAGACATAACTTCTTAGACACTCAGAATAAACAGATCACTGTGCCTACTTGTTCTTTTGCCCAATATAATCCAGTCAATTTGACCCTAAAGCCCATGCACTAGAAGCCAGCATTGTCTGCAAAGGTCTTTTTCCTAATCTCTCTGGTTCCTAGCATGAATTATAATCCTTCTTTCGTCACCTTTCAAGTTCCTAGGCTTGCAGCTAGCCTGGGCTTGTTTTTTCCTTCAACCTCACAGCCTCTATACTGGCCACAGAATAAATAGGAAGTAAACAGACTGCTTACCAATAGTTTCATATAAAAGACATAGAAAGTTTTAAACTATCAGAACAATAAAGATGTTATTTTTTTTAGGACTAAATAAGGTATGCATGATCATTTCTATTAAAGGCACTTTCTTAGAGACTTCTATCATACATTTGATTCTATTAAGAAAATCACATTTTTAAAATGGTGATTTTTCCCTCCTAGGATTTTAAACACCATAAATTCACAGAAGAGTCTGTCTAATTATAAAGGTCCATGTCTTAAATATCTAGTACACTATTTTGGTCTTTGGTGTATTTGGACTTTTTTGTTTCTTTGTTTTGTAAATGTTATGAAATGTCCTTCTTTAACCCTTTTGATTAACTTTGGCTTGAAGTCTGCTTTATTTAAAATGACAAATAAATGAGTAGAAAAATACTGCAACTCCATGAGCTAACACAAAACTTGATTAACTATCTTGTCCCCATAATCCTGACAACAAGTTTAGAAACAGACTGAGCGAGTCTTTAATATCTAAATTAGAATTCTCAGCCCTTCACAGAAGTCAATGACCAAAAAAATAACTCAAAGTTATTAGATTGTGACTTTATTACAAAATAAAGCTTCAGAATTAACAGTGAAGCAATTTTTTGATGTTTTAGAAGTATTTATTTTCAGATGTATTTATACATTATTATTGACTATTTTTTTCATTGTACACAATTGCAGCATAGCTTTTTATTTCTCTGGGTTGCACATGATGTAACGTCACAGCCTTATATGCTGTCATACATGTACCTAGGGTAATGATGTCCATCTCATTCCACCATCTTTCCTGCCCCCATGCTTCTGCCCCACTCCTCCCCCTCCCCCTCACCTTTGCCCAATCCAAGTTCCTCCATTCTCCACCCCTCCCAATTATGGATCAGCATCCACATATCAGAGAGAACATTTGGCCTTTGGTTTTTTGAGATTGGCTTACTTCACTTAGCATGATATTTTCCAGCTCCATTCATTTACCTACAAATGGAGTAGCTTTTATTTTTTATTTTATCATTGATTTCTAATTTCGTTTCATTATGATCTGGTAGAATGTAGGGTCTGCTTTTTTTGTATTTGCTTAGAGTTGCTTTGTGGCATAATACATGGTCTATTGTAGAGAAGGATCCCATGTGCTGCAGAGAAGAAAGTGTATTTGCTTATTGATGGATGAAATATTCTATATATGTCAATTAAGTATAAGTTATTGATTCTGTTATTGAGTTTTATAGTTTCTTTGTTCAGCTTTTGTTTGGAAGATCTATCCAGTGGTGAAAGAGGTATGTTAAAGTCACCCAGAATTATTGTGTTGTGGTCTATTTGACTCTTGAACTTGCAAAGAGTTTGTTGAACATGGATGCTCCATTATTTGGGGCATATATATTTATAATTGTTATGTCTTGTTGATGTATGGTTCCCTTGAGCAGTATGAAATGTCCTTTATCCCTTTTGATTAACTTTGGCTTGAAGTCTACTTTATTTAATAAGAGTATGGAAACCCCTGCTTGTTTCAGCAGTCCGTGTGAGTGGTCTGTTTTCTTCCAACCTTTCATCTTCAGTTTGTGGATGTCTTTTCCTATGAGATGAGTCTCTTGAAGGCAGCATATTGTTGGGTCTTTTATTTTAATCCAAATTTGCCAGTCTGTGTCTTTTAATTGGTGAGTTTAGGCCATTAACATTCAGAATTATTATTGAGACATGATTTGTATTCCTGGTCATTTTTGTTTGTTTTTGGAATTTAATTTGACTAGTTTTCTCTTTGATTAGTTTTCCCTTTAGTGTAATTCTCCCCTCTTCTGATTTTCATTGTTGTTTTTCATTTCCTCCTTATGCAGTATTTTGCTGAGGACGTTCTGTAGTGCAGGCTTTCTAGTTGTAAGTTCTTTTAAGTTTTGTTTATCATGGAAAGTCTTTATTTCATCATCAAATCTAAAGCTTAATTTTGCTGGATAGGAGAGTCTTGGTTGGCATCTATTTTCTTCCAGGGCTTTAAAATAATGTTTCTGTCACCACTGCTTCTGCCTTTGTTCAGGTGTCACCTGCTCTATTAAGGTAGCTCCCCAAATGCTTTTGGTATTTCTTCCATAGTGCCATGATAATTGTTAAAAAGCACAGAATTTTTCTTGTTGAAATCCTGTATAATGAGCCTAAAGGGCTTCCCAGGCTTAGTGAGTAAAAAGGGAAGCTATCACTCTTTACACACATTGAACAGTTATACCAAATGGATTACTGCCTGGGCACACCTTTGCCTGGGCCTCCCCTTTGCTAGAATCTTTACCTCATTGTTTCCACCTTCTTCCCCACTCCACCCATCCACTTGTGAAAACCACGTACTCTATATTCTTTGGGGATCCTACCCATTTATTCCTATCAGAATTAATCACTCCATATCCATACTACAATGTAAGATTTTTCATGGGCATGAATTGTGCTATCTTTGCTTCTTCAGCATCTGCACAGCAGACATTTTAATAGGTTTTGGTTGATTTCTGTGGATTCAGGATTGCATTTTTAACCTTGATTTATTTTTTACTTTAATCAAGTTTTAAAATTTAATTTTATTTAGTAGAACCTCCTAGTTTTACAAAGTAGTGGCGTTTGTTCTGACAAAATCATACATGCATGGAATTCAATTTCTATCCATTTATCTGCAAGTGCCATAATTCCATTCTTCTTTATAGCTGAGTAATACTCCATTGTGCATGTATACCACAATTTCTTAATCCATTCATTTGTCAAAGGACTTTGTTGATTCCATAGTTTAGCTATTGTGAATTGTGCTGTTATAAACTTTGCTTTGACTGTTATCACTATAGTGTGCTGATTTTAGTTCTTTTGGGAAATACCAAGGAGTGGGATAACTGGTCATATGGTAGTTCCATTCCTACCATTTGAGGGAACTTTGTACTACTTTCCAGAGTGGTTGTACTAGTCTGCAGTCCCACCAACAATGTACAAATGTACCTTTATCCCCATATCCTTGTCAGCACTGTATCATTATTTGTATTCTTATTTAAAAAAACATTCATTTTTCAGTTATAGTTAGATACAATATATTTTATTTTTATGTGGTGCTGAGGATAGAACCCAGTGCCTCACTCATGGTAGGTGAATGCTCTACCTCTGATCCACAACCTCAGCCCTCATTATTTGTATTCTTGATTGTTGCCATTCTGATTTGACTGAGAGAAAATTTTAGTGTAGTTTTGATTTGCATTTCCTTGATTGCTAGAGATGTTGTACATTTTTTCATATATTTGTTGGCCATTTGTATTTCTTCTTTTGAGAAGTTTCTATTTAGTTAGTTCTTTTGCCCATTTATTGATTGGGTTATTTATTTATTTTTGGTGTTAAGTTTTTTTAGTTCTTCATATATTCTTGATGTTAATCCCCTGTAGGAGGAGTAATTGGCCAAGATTTACTCCCATCTTGTTGGAATAAACCTTTTCACACTTTTATAATCATTCTTTTTCTTCTTCTTCTTCTTTTTTTTGCTGTGCAGAAGCTTTCTTAATTTGTTGGCATCCGCTTATTGATTATTTAACCTGTCCCTTTTAAAAAGCCCTTTAGAACAATATTTTCAGTGACTAATGGTTTACTTAATATTTGGTTAACATAGAGGATAAGAATTAGGAAAATGAGGTAGCAAGACAATGGAAGACAGAATCTGGTGAAGTTCTTGAGAAGTTGATTCTGATTGACTAGTGCAGGGGTGCCAAAGAGGGAAAAGGCAAAAGATGTCTTGCTAGATGTCAGTCTGCTTACTCTGTTAATTGCAACTCGTTTGGTTGCATAAAACAATTGCATAAACACAACAAGGGCTACGTTTTCTCTCACGTAGAGGAAATCTGGAGGTAGGCAGTCCAGGATGGTATGGTGGTGGTTGTATGGTGTGAGAAGTTATAGGCTTCTTTATTCTCTACCTAAATCAGCACATGGCTTCCATTTTCAGGGTCAATTCATGGCATAGATGCTGCTGGCTTCTAGTCATTATATCTGCATTGGAAACCAGAATCAGGGGGAAAGAAAGAAGGTTTTTTTTATTAAGTTTCCATCCAAGTCAGAAATCCTAGAGGCAACATTTCTCTTTGTAGCTCGCTGTCCAGAATGTAGTCATATGGCTAGCTCAGGGTCCTGGGACATGGAATCTATTATTTTGCAATGTTGTGGACCCTGTTTAAGAGCAAAACAAAACACAAAACCAATATGAAAATAAGTTTCTAACAAGAAAGGAGAGAGTGGACAGTGGAGTAGCCAACCAGCAGTCTCGATTGTATACATTCACTTTATTTTCTCCTCTCATTCTTGTGGCATGTTAATTATTTTAATTATTTCTGTTAGATCATTCTTTTCCTCTGCTCTTGCTCACACTCTTCAGCTCAGCCACACTCCCCCGGGTCTTATATCACCTGTAATTCGTATTTGTCTTACCAAAAGTTGACTCAAATTCTGATATTTTCATAGTGTATGTCAGGCAAGATATATGTTAAAGACTTTAAGAAATGCTGGGAGAAAGTTTCAAATAAGTCAGAGAAAATTAGGAAACATACCAACAAAGGACTGGGTGCTGAAGCACATGCCTGTAATCCCAGCAACTCAGGAGGCTGAAGCAGAAGGTTTGCAAGTTTGGGCCCCTCTCAGCAATTTAGCAAGGCCCTGACTCAAAGTAAAAAATAAGGAGTGCTGGTGATGAAGCTCAGTGGTAAAGCATCCCTGGGTTCAGTCTTAGTACCAAAAAACAAAGTCCACTTGGCTTGACTATAGAGTTGATGATAAGGAACAGAAAGTTTAATTGCACTGAATGTAAATATATTCCATTTTAAATTTGAAATCAGATAGTTCTATGCATTAAAGGAGTTGAGTGAAACATGTAAAAAAGAGAAAATGGGATATACTGGGTATTAGTTGTACCTCCTGCCTTAGTATGAAATGTCTTTATCCTGGAAAGCTAGCGTGATTTTCAGCATAATTTAAATCCCTTGTTCCACTTTGAAATCGTATTCTGACGTGATAACCTGCTGCACAGAGCAAAACTGTTCTCTAGAGAGGGAGTTCAATTGCTGGATCAAGTTGGGAATTTGGTTGCTATAACTACAGCATCACAGATGTGCTATACATATAAATATAGGCTTTTGTGGGTCTTTGGAGCACTGGCGTTTTGTAGTGTCTTAACAAAGTAAGTACCCTTAAAGAGAAGGACTTAAGTTTTGTGTGTGTGGTTTATGCAGTATCCAGGTCATCTGATGCTGAAAGTCTTCAGTCAGGGAATTGTCACATATGATCCTTGGTATAAATAAGTGTGTGATAATTCATCCTGGAAGTCCTAATTTTCAGGGATGTTTGGATCATATGACTTAAGAAATTTATCTATGCCTTCACTATCTTCTAATTTATTGGAGTATAAGGATTCAAAATAATTTTTGATTATCTTCTGTATTTCTGAAGTGTCTGTTGTGATATTGCCTTTTTCATCCCGTATGCTAGTAATTTGAGTTCTCTCTCTTCTTCTCTTCGCTAGCATGGCTAAGGGTCTGTCGATTTTGTTTATTTTTTCAAAGAACTAACTTTTAGTTTTGTCAATTTTTTCAATTGTTTCTTTTGTTTCGATTTCATTAATTTCAGCTGATTTTAATTATTTCTTGCCTTTTACTTCTTTTGCTGTTGTTTTGCTCTTCTTTTTCTAGGATTTTGAGATGAAGTATGAGATCATTTATTTGTTGGTTTTTTCTTTTTTTAAGGAATGAACTCCAAGCAATGAATTTTCCTCTTAGAACTGCTTTCAATGTGTCCCATAGATTCCGATATGTTGTGTCTGTGTTTTCATTTATCTCTAAGAATTTTTTAATTTCCTCCTTGATGTCTTCTATAGCCCATTGATCATTCAGTAACCTATTGTTCATTCTCCAAGTGATGTATGCTTTTTCCTTCCTTCTTTTATCGTTGATTTTCAGTTTCATTCCATTATGATCAGATAAGATGCATGGTATTATCTCTACTCCTTTATATTGTCTAAGAGTTGCCCTGTGACATAATATATGATCTATTTTTGAGAAGGATCCATGTGCTGCTGAGAAAAAAGTGTAACTGCTTGATGTTGGGTGGTATATTCTATATATGTCAATTAAGTCTAGGTTATTAATTGTGTTATTGAGTTCTATAGTTTCCTTATTCAACTTTTGTTTGGAAGATCTGTCCAGTGGCGAGAGAGGTGTGTTGAAGTCTCCCATGATTATTGTATGGTGGTCTATTAGACTCTTGAACTTGAGAAGGGTTTGTTTGATGAACATAGCTGCACCATTGTTTGGGGCATATATATTTATGATTGTTACGTCTTGTTGGTGTATGGTTCCCTTAAGCAGTATGTAGTGTCCCTCTTTATCCCTTTTGATTAACTTTGGCTTGAAATCTATTTTATTTGATATGAGTATGGACACTCCTGCTTGTTTCCGAAGTCCATATGAGTGATATGATTTTTCCCAACCTTTTACCTTCAGCCTATGTATGTCTTTTCCTATCAAATGCGTCTCCTGTAGGGAGCATATTGTTGGGTCTTGTTTTGTGATCCATTCTACTAGCCTGTGTCTCTTAATTGGTGAGTTTAAGCCATTAACATTTAGGGTTATTATTGAGATATGGGTTGTTCTTCCAGCCATATTTGTTTATTTATGTTACTAAAGGTGGTTTGTTTTCCTCTTTGATTATTGATTATTTTGAAAGACTAAATTATAGTCTTTCAAATATAGTGGAGAAGAGCTTACCTGATTACCACTCAGGCTCATGAAGTATGAATTTGCCTGTGGTACATAGCTTAGAAAAGATGTTAGAGTCCTTGTGTTTGACAATAAAGATGGCTAGAAGGTTATTTGGGACATATATGAAGATTATATTGAAGGTAATTGCCCAGAATAGAGGTTTCCAAACCATTCAAGTTCCTGGATTCATATGACATAGCAGGCCATAGGGATTTTTGATTTACTCCAGCTGGGTCTGGAGCTTAGACTCTTTCACATTAAATGCTTGCAAACAGGTGATCCATCAGATTTGAATTTAGAGGCTGGCCTAATGACTTTCAATCACATGAGTAACCATTAAAGGTAGATCAGTAGAAAGAGAGGATTCATGGAGTATTGGGTTAAGTTGAGACCAGAGGTAGGAGCCTTATTTCAATGGTTTTGATGTGTTAAGCACCCAATATTGTCATCAGAATAGAAATTGGTGGGTCACATGGAAGAGTAATTTAGGGATAGAAACTGATGGAATTTATTGACTGAAGTTTATAGAAAAGGAGAAGAAGCCAGGCATGATTCCACTGCTTTGAACTTGGATGTCTATAGCGTGATGCTGCCTTTGACAACTGTAATCAAATAAAAAGGATGAATATCAGTTTGAAATGAAGAGACTTGATTTTAGGCATGTTGGGTTACATTCACTGATAAAACAGATGGGACCTATACAGACCTAAAGGGGTAATTTGGGACTGGGGACACCTGAAAAAGATTGGCCAAATGTGGGTAGGTAGATAGGGGGTTAGATAAATAGGGAGAATATGGATGAAAAAAAAAAAGATGGTTATAGCTATGATGAAAGGTAATAGAACAGACTCAGACAACTTTGAAGTTTTGCTTTATTGCTCATTCTTGGATAAATACCTAGGAGTGGAATTGTTGGGTTATATGTAAGTGTGTGTTTAACCATTTTAGGAATGGCCAGTTACACTGTTTTCCATATATTTTGCACTCATAATAATAGTTTATGAGATTTCTGGTTGCTTCACATCTTGTCCAACACAGTATTGTCAGTTTTCATGTTAGTCATTCTAGTAGGTCAATGGCCATATTCTGTGATTTTATTTTGCATTTCTCTGAAGACTACTGTGTTGAGGTGGGTTTTTTTTTATTTTTTGTTTTATGTTTTTTGTTTTGGTGGTATTGGGAATTGAACACAGTGCCTTGTGCATGCTAGGCTAGTACTTTACTACTACTGAGCTACATCCCCATGTGCTCATTGACCATTTATCTTCTTTGATGAAACATTAGTTCAAATCTTATACCCATTAAAAAAGTTGGATTATCTATCTTATTTTTGAGTTGTTAAGCATTCTTTTTTAAAAATTTTTTTAAGGTTTTTGATGGACCTTTATTTTATTCATTTGTTTATATGTGGTACAGAGAATCAAACCCAGTGCCTCACACATGTGAGGCAAGCACTCTACCACTGAGCCACAAACCCAGCCCTGTTAAGCAT